>NW_027182773.1:0-244199 GCF_040807025.1 Struthio camelus | reverse complement strand
GGAAAAGGCGTGCGAGGGGGTGAAACGGTGTCAAAAAGTGTTTGGGGAGGGCGGGGAGGGGATTTGTTGGAACCCGGAAGTGGGAGTCGGAAACCCGGAAGTGGGAGGCGGAAACCGGAAGTGAGGGGGAGAGGAGCGGGGGAGGCGGGAAAAGGCGCCCGAGGGGGTGAAAGGGTGTAAAAAAGTGTTTGGGGAGGGCGGGGAGGGGATTTGTTGGAACCCGGAAGTGGGAGGCGGAAACCCGGAAGTGGGAGGCGGAAACCGGAAGTGAGGGGGAGAGGAGCGGGGGAGGCGGGAAAAGGCGCCCGAGGGGGTGAAACGGTGTCAAAAAGTGTTTGGGGAGGGCGGGGAGGGGATTTGTTGGAACCCGGAAGTGGGAGTCGGAAACCCGGAAGTGGGAGGCGGAAACCGGAAGTGAGGGGGAGAGGAGCGGGGGAGGCGGGAAAAGGCGCCCGAGGGGGTGAAAGGGTGTAAAAAAGTGTTTGGGGAGGGCGGGGAGGGGATTTTTTGGAACCCGGAAGTGGGAGTCGGAAACCCGGAAGTGGGAGGCGGAAACCGGAAGTGAGGGGGAGAGGAGCGGGGGAGGCGGGAAAAGGCGCCCGAGGGGGTGAAAGGGTGTAAAAAAGTGTTTGGGGAGGGCGGGGAGGGGATTTGTTGGAACCCGGAAGTGGGAGTCGGAAACCCGGAAGTGGGAGGCGGAAACCGGAAGTGAGGGGGAGAGGAGCGGGGGAGGCGGGAAAAGGCGCCCGAGGGGGTGAAAGGGTGTAAAAAAGTGTTTGGGGAGGGCGGGGAGGGGATTTGTTGGAACCCGGAAGTGGGAGGCGGAAACCCGGAAGTGGGAGGCGGAAACCGGAAGTGAGGGGGAGAGGAGCGGGGGAGGCGGGAAAAGGCGCCCGAGGGGGTGAAAGGGTGTAAAAAAGTGTTTGGGGAGGGCGGGGAGGGGATTTGTTGGAACCCGGAAGTGGGAGTCGGAAACCCGGAAGTGGGAGGCGGAAACCGGAAGTGAGGGGGAGAGGAGCGGGGGAGGCGGGAAAAGGCGTGTGAGGGGGAGAAACGGTGTCAAAAAGTGTTTGGGGAGGGCGGGGAGGGGATTTGTTGGAACCCGGAAGTGGGAGGCGGAAACCCGGAAGTGGGAGGCGGAAACCGGAAGTGAGGGGGAGAGGAGCGGGGGAGGCGGGAAAAGGCGTCCGAGGGGGTGAAACGGTGTAAAAAAGTGTTTGGGGAGGGCGGGGAGGGGATTTGTTGGAACCCGGAAGTGGGAGGCGGAAACCCGGAAGTGGGAGGCGGAAACCGGAAGTGAGGGGGAGAGGAGCGGGGGAGGCGGGAAAAGGCGTCCGAGGGGGTGAAAGGGTGTAAAAAAGTGTTTGGGGAGGGCGGGGAGGGGATTTGTTGGAACCCGGAAGTGGGAGGCGGAAACCCGGAAGTGGGAGGCGGAAACCGGAAGTGAGGGGGAGAGGAGCGGGGGAGGCGGGAAAAGGCGTGCGAGGGGGTGAAAGGGTGTAAAAAAGTGTTTGGGGAGGGCGGGGAGGGGATTTGTTGGAACCCGGAAGTGGGAGTCGGAAACCCGGAAGTGGGAGGCGGAAACCGGAAGTGAGGGGGAGAGGAGCGGGGGAGGCGGGAAAAGGCGTGCGAGGGGGTGAAAGGGTGTAAAAAAGTGTTTGGGGAGGGCGGGGAGGGGATTTGTTGGAACCCGGAAGTGGGAGGCGGAAACCCGGAAGTGGGAGGCGGAAACCGGAAGTGAGGGGGAGAGGAGCGGGGGAGGCGGGAAAAGGCGTGCGAGGGGGTGAAAGGGTGTAAAAAAGTGTTTGGGGAGGGCGGGGAGGGGATTTGTTGGAACCCGGAAGTGGGAGTCGGAAACCCGGAAGTGGGAGGCGGAAACCGGAAGTGAGGGGGAGAGGAGCGGGGGAGGCGGGAAAAGGCGCGCGAGGGGGTGAAACGGTGTAAAAAAGTGTTTGGGGAGGGCGGGGAGGGGATTTGTTGGAACCCGGAAGTGGGAGGCGGAAACCCGGAAGTGGGAGGCGGAAACCGGAAGTGAGGGGGAGAGGAGCGGGGGAGGCGGGAAAAGGCGCCCGAGGGGGTGAAACGGTGTAAAAAAGTGTTTGGGGAGGGCGGGGAGGGGATTTGTTGGAACCCGGAAGTGGGAGTCGGAAACCCGGAAGTGGGAGGCGGAAACCGGAAGTGAGGGGGAGAGGAGCGGGGGAGGCGGGAAAAGGCGCCCGAGGGGGTGAAACGGTGTCAAAAAGTGTTTGGGGAGGGCGGGGAGGGGATTTGTTGGAACCCGGAAGTGGGAGGCGGAAACCCGGAAGTGGGAGGCGGAAACCGGAAGTGAGGGGGAGAGGAGCGGGGGAGGCGGGAAAAGGCGCCCGAGGGTGTGAAACGGTGTAAAAAAGTGTTTGGGGAGGGCGGGGAGGGGATTTGTTGGAACCCGGAAGTGGGAGGCGGAAACCCGGAAGTGGGAGGCGGAAACCGGAAGTGAGGGGGAGAGGAGCGGGGGAGGCGGGAAAAGGCGCCCGAGGGGGTGAAAGGGTGTAAAAAAGTGTTTGGGGAGGGCGGGGAGGGGATTTGTTGGAACCCGGAAGTGGGAGTCGGAAACCCGGAAGTGGGAGGCGGAAACCGGAAGTGAGGGGGAGAGGAGCGGGGGAGGCGGGAAAAGGCGCGCGAGGGGGTGAAAGGGTGTAAAAAAGTGTTTGGGGAGGGCGGGGAGGGGATTTGTTGGAACCCGGAAGTGGGAGTCGGAAACCCGGAAGTGGGAGGCGGAAACCGGAAGTGAGGGGGAGAGGAGCGGGGGAGGCGGGAAAAGGCGCCCGAGGGGGTGAAAGGGTGTAAAAAAGTGTTTGGGGAGGGCGGGGAGGGGATTTGTTGGAACCCGGAAGTGGGAGTCGGAAACCCGGAAGTGGGAGGCGGAAACCGGAAGTGAGGGGGAGAGGAGCGGGGGAGGCGGGAAAAGGCGCCCGAGGTGGGGAAACGGTGTAAAAAAGTGTTTGGGGAGGGCGGGGAGGGGATTTGTTGGAACCCGGAAGTGGGAGTCGGAAACCCGGAAGTGGGAGGCGGAAACCGGAAGTGAGGGGGAGAGGAGCGGGGGAGGCGGGAAAAGGCGTCCGAGGGTGTGAAACGGTGTAAAAAAGTGTTTGGGGAGGGCGGGGAGGGGATTTGTTGGAACCCGGAAGTGGGAGGCGGAAACCCGGAAGTGGGAGGCGGAAACCGGAAGTGAGGGGGAGAGGAGCGGGGGAGGCGGGAAAAGGCGCGCGAGGGGGTGAAAGGGTGTAAAAAAGTGTTTGGGGAGGGCGGGGAGGGGATTTGTTGGAACCCGGAAGTGGGAGTCGGAAACCCGGAAGTGGGAGGCGGAAACCGGAAGTGAGGGGGAGAGGAGCGGGGGAGGCGGGAAAAGGCGTGTGAGGGGGAGAAACGGTGTAAAAAAGTGTTTGGGGAGGGCGGGGAGGGGATTTGTTGGAACCCGGAAGTGGGAGTCGGAAACCCGGAAGTGGGAGGCGGAAACCGGAAGTGAGGGGGAGAGGAGCGGGGGAGGCGGGAAAAGGCGTGTGAGGGTGAGAAACGGTGTAAAAAAGTGTTTGGGGAGGGCGGGGAGGGGATTTGTTGGAACCCGGAAGTGGGAGGCGGAAACCCGGAAGTGGGAGGCGGAAACCGGAAGTGAGGGGGAGAGGAGCGGGGGAGGCGGGAAAAGGCGCCCGAGGGGGTGAAAGGGTGTAAAAAAGTGTTTGGGGAGGGCGGGGAGGGGATTTGTTGGAACCCGGAAGTGGGAGGCGGAAACCCGGAAGTGGGAGGCGGAAACCGGAAGTGAGGGGGAGAGGAGCGGGGGAGGCGGGAAAAGGCGCCCGAGGGGGTGAAACGGTGTAAAAAAGTGTTTGGGGAGGGCGGGGAGGGGATTTGTTGGAACCCGGAAGTGGGAGGCGGAAACCCGGAAGTGGGAGGCGGAAACCGGAAGTGAGGGGGAGAGGAGCGGGGGAGGCGGGAAAAGGCGTCCGAGGGGGAGAAACGGTGTAAAAAAGTGTTTGGGGAGGGCGGGGAGGGGATTTGTTGGAACCCGGAAGTGGGAGGCGGAAACCCGGAAGTGGGAGGCGGAAACCGGAAGTGAGGGGGAGAGGAGCGGGGGAGGCGGGAAAAGGCGTGTGAGGGTGAGAAACGGTGTAAAAAAGTGTTTGGGGAGGGCGGGGAGGGGATTTTTTGGAACCCGGAAGTGGGAGTCGGAAACCCGGAAGTGGGAGGCGGAAACCGGAAGTGAGGGGGAGAGGAGCGGGGGAGGCGGGAAAAGGCGCCCGAGGGGGTGAAAGGGTGTAAAAAAGTGTTTGGGGAGGGCGGGGAGGGGATTTGTTGGAACCCGGAAGTGGGAGGCGTAAACCCGGAAGTGGGAGGCGGAAACCGGAAGTGAGGGGGAGAGGAGCGGGGGAGGCGGGAAAAGGCGTGTGAGGGGGTGAAACGGTGTCAAAAAGTGTTTGGGGAGGGCGGGGAGGGGATTTGTTGGAACCCGGAAGTGGGAGGCGGAAACCCGGAAGTGGGAGGCGGAAACCGGAAGTGAGGGGGAGAGGAGCGGGGGAGGCGGGAAAAGGCGTGCGAGGGGGTGAAACGGTGTCAAAAAGTGTTTGGGGAGGGCGGGGAGGGGATTTGTTGGAACCCGGAAGTGGGAGGCGGAAACCCGGAAGTGGGAGGCGGAAACCGGAAGTGAGGGGGAGAGGAGCGGGGGAGGCGGGAAAAGGCGCGCGAGGGGGTGAAACGGTGTAAAAAAGTGTTTGGGGAGGGCGGGGAGGGGATTTGTTGGAACCCGGAAGTGGGAGGCGGAAACCCGGAAGTGGGAGGCGGAAACCGGAAGTGAGGGGGAGAGGAGCGGGGGAGGCGGGAAAAGGCGCCCGAGGGGGTGAAACGGTGTCAAAAAGTGTTTGGGGAGGGCGGGGAGGGGATTTGTTGGAACCCGGAAGTGGGAGGCGGAAACCCGGAAGTGGGAGGCGGAAACCGGAAGTGAGGGGGAGAGGAGCGGGGGAGGCGGGAAAAGGCGCCCGAGGGGGTGAAAGGGTGTCAAAAAGTGTTTGGGGAGGGCGGGGAGGGGATTTGTTGGAACCCGGAAGTGGGAGTCGGAAACCCGGAAGTGGGAGGCGGAAACCGGAAGTGAGGGGGAGAGGAGCGGGGGAGGCGGGAAAAGGCGCCCGAGGGGGTGAAAGGGTGTAAAAAAGTGTTTGGGGAGGGCGGGGAGGGGATTTGTTGGAACCCGGAAGTGGGAGTCGGAAACCCGGAAGTGGGAGGCGGAAATCGGAAGTGAGGGGGAGAGGAGCGGGGGAGGCGGGAAAAGGCGCCCGAGGGGGTGAAAGGGTGTAAAAAAGTGTTTGGGGAGGGCGGGGAGGGGATTTGTTGGAACCCGGAAGTGGGAGGCGGAAACCCGGAAGTGGGAGGCGGAAACCGGAAGTGAGGGGGAGAGGAGCGGGGGAGGCGGGAAAAGGCGCCCGAGGGGGTGAAAGGGTGTAAAAAAGTGTTTGGGGAGGGCGGGGAGGGGATTTGTTGGAACCCGGAAGTGGGAGTCGGAAACCCGGAAGTGGGAGGCGGAAACCGGAAGTGAGGGGGAGAGGAGCGGGGGAGGCGGGAAAAGGCGTGTGAGGGGGAGAAACGGTGTCAAAAAGTGTTTGGGGAGGGCGGGGAGGGGATTTGTTGGAACCCGGAAGTGGGAGTCGGAAACCCGGAAGTGGGAGGCGGAAACCGGAAGTGAGGGGGAGAGGAGCGGGGGAGGCGGGAAAAGGCGCCCGAGGGGGTGAAACGGTGTAAAAAAGTGTTTGGGGAGGGCGGGGAGGGGATTTGTTGGAACCCGGAAGTGGGAGTCGGAAACCCGGAAGTGGGAGGCGGAAACCGGAAGTGAGGGGGAGAGGAGCGGGGGAGGCGGGAAAAGGCGCCCGAGGGGGTGAAAGGGTGTAAAAAAGTGTTTGGGGAGGGCGGGGAGGGGATTTGTTGGAACCCGGAAGTGGGAGTCGGAAACCCGGAAGTGGGAGGCGGAAACCGGAAGTGAGGGGGAGAGGAGCGGGGGAGGCGGGAAAAGGCGCCCGAGGGGGTGAAAGGGTGTAAAAAAGTGTTTGGGGAGGGCGGGGAGGGGATTTGTTGGAACCCGGAAGTGGGAGTCGGAAACCCGGAAGTGGGAGGCGGAAACCGGAAGTGAGGGGGAGAGGAGCGGGGGAGGCGGGAAAAGGCGCCCGAGGGGGTGAAAGGGTGTAAAAAAGTGTTTGGGGAGGGCGGGGAGGGGATTTGTTGGAACCCGGAAGTGGGAGGCGGAAACCCGGAAGTGGGAGGCGGAAACCGGAAGTGAGGGGGAGAGGAGCGGGGGAGGCGGGAAAAGGCGTGCGAGGGGGTGAAAGGGTGTAAAAAAGTGTTTGGGGAGGGCGGGGAGGGGATTTGTTGGAACCCGGAAGTGGGAGGCGGAAACCCGGAAGTGGGAGGCGGAAACCGGAAGTGAGGGGGAGAGGAGCGGGGGAGGCGGGAAAAGGCGCCCGAGGTGGGGAAACGGTGTAAAAAAGTGTTTGGGGAGGGCGGGGAGGGGATTTGTTGGAACCCGGAAGTGGGAGTCGGAAACCCGGAAGTGGGAGGCGGAAACCGGAAGTGAGGGGGAGAGGAGCGGGGGAGGCGGGAAAAGGCGCGCGAGGGGGTGAAAGGGTGTAAAAAAGTGTTTGGGGAGGGCGGGGAGGGGATTTGTTGGAACCCGGAAGTGGGAGGCGGAAACCCGGAAGTGGGAGGCGGAAACCGGAAGTGAGGGGGAGAGGAGCGGGGGAGGCGGGAAAAGGCGCCCGAGGGGGTGAAACGGTGTAAAAAAGTGTTTGGGGAGGGCGGGGAGGGGATTTGTTGGAACCCGGAAGTGGGAGTCGGAAACCCGGAAGTGGGAGGCGGAAACCGGAAGTGAGGGGGAGAGGAGCGGGGGAGGCGGGAAAAGGCGTGCGAGGGGGTGAAAGGGTGTAAAAAAGTGTTTGGGGAGGGCGGGGAGGGGATTTGTTGGAACCCGGAAGTGGGAGTCGGAAACCCGGAAGTGGGAGGCGGAAACCGGAAGTGAGGGGGAGAGGAGCGGGGGAGGCGGGAAAAGGCGCCCGAGGGGGTGAAACGGTGTCAAAAAGTGTTCGGGGAGGGCGGGGAGGGGATTTGTTGGAACCCGGAAGTGGGAGTCGTAAACCCGGAAGTGGGAGGCGGAAACCGGAAGTGAGGGGGAGAGGAGCGGGGGAGGCGGGAAAAGGCGCCCGAGGTGGGGAAACGGTGTAAAAAAGTGTTTGGGGAGGGCGGGGAGGGGATTTGTTGGAACCCGGAAGTGGGAGTCGGAAACCCGGAAGTGGGAGGCGGAAACCGGAAGTGAGGGGGAGAGGAGCGGGGGAGGCGGGAAAAGGCGTGCGAGGGGGTGAAAGGGTGTAAAAAAGTGTTTGGGGAGGGCGGGGAGGGGATTTGTTGGAACCCGGAAGTGGGAGTCGGAAACCCGGAAGTGGGAGGCGGAAACCGGAAGTGAGGGGGAGAGGAGCGGGGGAGGCGGGAAAAGGCGCCCGAGGTGGGGAAACGGTGTAAAAAAGTGTTTGGGGAGGGCGGGGAGGGGATTTGTTGGAACCCGGAAGTGGGAGGCGGAAACCCGGAAGTGGGAGGCGGAAACCGGAAGTGAGGGGGAGAGGAGCGGGGGAGGCGGGAAAAGGCGCCCGAGGGGGTGAAAGGGTGTAAAAAAGTGTTTGGGGAGGGCGGGGAGGGGATTTGTTGGAACCCGGAAGTGGGAGTCGGAAACCCGGAAGTGGGAGGCGGAAACCGGAAGTGAGGGGGAGAGGAGCGGGGGAGGCGGGAAAAGGCGCCCGAGGGGGTGAAAGGGTGTAAAAAAGTGTTTGGGGAGGGCGGGGAGGGGATTTGTTGGAACCCGGAAGTGGGAGTCGGAAACCCGGAAGTGGGAGGCGGAAACCGGAAGTGAGGGGGAGAGGAGCGGGGGAGGCGGGAAAAGGCGCCCGAGGTGGGGAAACGGTGTAAAAAAGTGTTTGGGGAGGGCGGGGAGGGGATTTGTTGGAACCCGGAAGTGGGAGTCGGAAACCCGGAAGTGGGAGGCGGAAACCGGAAGTGAGGGGGAGAGGAGCGGGGGAGGCGGGAAAAGGCGCCCGAGGTGGGGAAACGGTGTAAAAAAGTGTTTGGGGAGGGCGGGGAGGGGATTTGTTGGAACCCGGAAGTGGGAGTCGGAAACCCGGAAGTGGGAGGCGGAAACCGGAAGTGAGGGGGAGAGGAGCGGGGGAGGCGGGAAAAGGCGCGCGAGGGGGTGAAAGGGTGTAAAAAAGTGTTTGGGGAGGGCGGGGAGGGGATTTGTTGGAACCCGGAAGTGGGAGTCGGAAACCCGGAAGTGGGAGGCGGAAACCGGAAGTGAGGGGGAGAGGAGCGGGGGAGGCGGGAAAAGGCGTGTGAGGGGGAGAAACGGTGTAAAAAAGTGTTTGGGGAGGGCGGGGAGGGGATTTGTTGGAACCCGGAAGTGGGAGGCGGAAACCCGGAAGTGGGAGGCGGAAACCGGAAGTGAGGGGGAGAGGAGCGGGGGAGGCGGGAAAAGGCGTGTGAGGGTGAGAAACGGTGTAAAAAAGTGTTTGGGGAGGGCGGGGAGGGGATTTGTTGGAACCCGGAAGTGGGAGGCGGAAACCCGGAAGTGGGAGGCGGAAACCGGAAGTGAGGGGGAGAGGAGCGGGGGAGGCGGGAAAAGGCGTGCGAGGGGGTGAAACGGTGTAAAAAAGTGTTTGGGGAGGGCGGGGAGGGGATTTGTTGGAACCCGGAAGTGGGAGGCGGAAACCCGGAAGTGGGAGGCGGAAACCGGAAGTGAGGGGGAGAGGAGCGGGGGAGGCGGGAAAAGGCGTCCGAGGTGGGGAAACGGTGTAAAAAAGTGTTTGGGGAGGGCGGGGAGGGGATTTGTTGGAACCCGGAAGTGGGAGGCGGAAACCCGGAAGTGGGAGGCGGAAACCGGAAGTGAGGGGGAGAGGAGCGGGGGAGGCGGGAAAAGGCGTCCGAGGGGGTGAAACGGTGTAAAAAAGTGTTTGGGGAGGGCGGGGAGGGGATTTGTTGGAACCCGGAAGTGGGAGGCGGAAACCCGGAAGTGGGAGGCGGAAACCGGAAGTGAGGGGGAGAGGAGCGGGGGAGGCGGGAAAAGGCGCCCGAGGGGGTGAAAGGGTGTAAAAAAGTGTTTGGGGAGGGCGGGGAGGGGATTTGTTGGAACCCGGAAGTGGGAGGCGGAAACCCGGAAGTGGGAGGCGGAAACCGGAAGTGAGGGGGAGAGGAGCGGGGGAGGCGGGAAAAGGCGTCCGAGGGGGTGAAAGGGTGTAAAAAAGTGTTTGGGGAGGGCGGGGAGGGGATTTGTTGGAACCCGGAAGTGGGAGGCGGAAACCCGGAAGTGGGAGGCGGAAACCGGAAGTGAGGGGGAGAGGAGCGGGGGAGGCGGGAAAAGGCGTCCGAGGGGGAGAAACGGTGTAAAAAAGTGTTTGGGGAGGGCGGGGAGGGGATTTGTTGGAACCCGGAAGTGGGAGGCGGAAACCCGGAAGTGGGAGGCGGAAACCGGAAGTGAGGGGGAGAGGAGCGGGGGAGGCGGGAAAAGGCGTGTGAGGGTGAGAAACGGTGTAAAAAAGTGTTTGGGGAGGGCGGGGAGGGGATTTGTTGGAACCCGGAAGTGGGAGGCGGAAACCCGGAAGTGGGAGGCGGAAACCGGAAGTGAGGGGGAGAGGAGCGGGGGAGGCGGGAAAAGGCGTCCGAGGGGGTGAAAGGGTGTAAAAAAGTGTTTGGGGAGGGCGGGGAGGGGATTTGTTGGAACCCGGAAGTGGGAGGCGGAAACCCGGAAGTGGGAGGCGGAAACCGGAAGTGAGGGGGAGAGGAGCGGGGGAGGCGGGAAAAGGCGTCCGAGGGGGAGAAACGGTGTAAAAAAGTGTTTGGGGAGGGCGGGGAGGGGATTTGTTGGAACCCGGAAGTGGGAGGCGGAAACCCGGAAGTGGGAGGCGGAAACCGGAAGTGAGGGGGAGAGGAGCGGGGGAGGCGGGAAAAGGCGTCCGAGGGGGTGAAAGGGTGTAAAAAAGTGTTTGGGGAGGGCGGGGAGGGGATTTGTTGGAACCCGGAAGTGGGAGGCGGAAACCCGGAAGTGGGAGGCGGAAACCGGAAGTGAGGGGGAGAGGAGCGGGGGAGGCGGGAAAAGGCGTGCGAGGGGGTGAAACGGTGTAAAAAAGTGTTTGGGGAGGGCGGGGAGGGGATTTGTTGGAACCCGGAAGTGGGAGGCGGAAACCCGGAAGTGGGAGGCGGAAACCGGAAGTGAGGGGGAGAGGAGCGGGGGAGGTGGGAAAAGGCGCCCGAGGGGGTGAAAGGGTGTAAAAAAGTGTTTGGGGAGGGCGGGGAGGGGATTTGTTGGAACCCGGAAGTGGGAGGCGGAAACCCGGAAGTGGGAGGCGGAAACCGGAAGTGAGGGGGAGAGGAGCGGGGGAGGCGGGAAAAGGCGCCCGAGGGGGTGAAAGGGTGTAAAAAAGTGTTTGGGGAGGGCGGGGAGGGGATTTGTTGGAACCCGGAAGTGGGAGGCGGAAACCCGGAAGTGGGAGGCGGAAACCGGAAGTGAGGGGGAGAGGAGCGGGGGAGGCGGGAAAAGGCGTCCGAGGGGGTGAAAGGGTGTAAAAAAGTGTTTGGGGAGGGCGGGGAGGGGATTTGTTGGAACCCGGAAGTGGGAGGCGGAAACCCGGAAGTGGGAGGCGGAAACCGGAAGTGAGGGGGAGAGGAGCGGGGGAGGTGGGAAAAGGCGCCCGAGGGGGTGAAAGGGTGTAAAAAAGTGTTTGGGGAGGGCGGGGAGGGGATTTGTTGGAACCCGGAAGTGGGAGGCGGAAACCCGGAAGTGGGAGGCGGAAACCGGAAGTGAGGGGGAGAGGAGCGGGGGAGGCGGGAAAAGGCGCCCGAGGGGGTGAAAGGGTGTAAAAAAGTGTTTGGGGAGGGCGGGGAGGGGATTTGTTGGAACCCGGAAGTGGGAGTCGGAAACCCGGAAGTGGGAGGCGGAAACCGGAAGTGAGGGGGAGAGGAGCGGGGGAGGCGGGAAAAGGCGCCCGAGGGGGTGAAACGGTGTAAAAAAGTGTTTGGGGAGGGCGGGGAGGGGATTTGTTGGAACCCGGAAGTGGGAGTCGGAAACCCGGAAGTGGGAGGCGGAAACCGGAAGTGAGGGGGAGAGGAGCGGGGGAGGCGGGAAAAGGCGTCCGAGGGGGAGAAACGGTGTAAAAAAGTGTTTGGGGAGGGCGGGGAGGGGATTTGTTGGAACCCGGAAGTGGGAGGCGGAAACCCGGAAGTGGGAGGCGGAAACCGGAAGTGAGGGGGAGAGGAGCGGGGGAGGCGGGAAAAGGCGCCCGAGGGGGTGAAAGGGTGTAAAAAAGTGTTTGGGGAGGGCGGGGAGGGGATTTGTTGGAACCCGGAAGTGGGAGGCGGAAACCCGGAAGTGGGAGGCGGAAACCGGAAGTGAGGGGGAGAGGAGCGGGGGAGGCGGGAAAAGGCGCCCGAGGGGGTGAAACGGTGTCAAAAAGTGTTTGGGGAGGGCGGGGAGGGGATTTGTTGGAACCCGGAAGTGGGAGTCGGAAACCCGGAAGTGGGAGGCGGAAACCGGAAGTGAGGGGGAGAGGAGCGGGGGAGGCGGGAAAAGGCGTGCGAGGGGGAGAAACGGTGTAAAAAAGTGTTTGGGGAGGGCGGGGAGGGGATTTGTTGGAACCCGGAAGTGGGAGGCGGAAACCCGGAAGTGGGAGGCGGAAACCGGAAGTGAGGGGGAGAGGAGCGGGGGAGGCGGGAAAAGGCGTGCGAGGGGGTGAAAGGGTGTAAAAAAGTGTTTGGGGAGGGCGGGGAGGGGATTTGTTGGAACCCGGAAGTGGGAGGCGGAAACCCGGAAGTGGGAGGCGGAAACCGGAAGTGAGGGGGAGAGGAGCGGGGGAGGCGGGAAAAGGCGCCCGAGGGGGTGAAAGGGTGTAAAAAAGTGTTTGGGGAGGGCGGGGAGGGGATTTGTTGGAACCCGGAAGTGGGAGTCGGAAACCCGGAAGTGGGAGGCGGAAACCGGAAGTGAGGGGGAGAGGAGCGGGGGAGGCGGGAAAAGGCGTCCGAGGGGGAGAAACGGTGTAAAAAAGTGTTTGGGGAGGGCGGGGAGGGGATTTGTTGGAACCCGGAAGTGGGAGGCGGAAACCCGGAAGTGGGAGGCGGAAACCGGAAGTGAGGGGGAGAGGAGCGGGGGAGGCGGGAAAAGGCGCCCGAGGGGGTGAAAGGGTGTAAAAAAGTGTTTGGGGAGGGCGGGGAGGGGATTTGTTGGAACCCGGAAGTGGGAGGCGGAAACCCGGAAGTGGGAGGCGGAAACCGGAAGTGAGGGGGAGAGGAGCGGGGGAGGCGGGAAAAGGCGTGTGAGGGGGTGAAACGGTGTAAAAAAGTGTTTGGGGAGGGCGGGGAGGGGATTTGTTGGAACCCGGAAGTGGGAGGCGGAAACCCGGAAGTGGGAGGCGGAAACCGGAAGTGAGGGGGAGAGGAGCGGGGGAGGCGGGAAAAGGCGCGCGAGGGGGAGAAACGGTGTAAAAAAGTGTTTGGGGAGGGCGGGGAGGGGATTTGTTGGAACCCGGAAGTGGGAGTCGGAAACCCGGAAGTGGGAGGCGGAAACCGGAAGTGAGGGGGAGAGGAGCGGGGGAGGCGGGAAAAGGCGTGCGAGGGGGTGAAAGGGTGTAAAAAAGTGTTTGGGGAGGGCGGGGAGGGGATTTGTTGGAACCCGGAAGTGGGAGGCGGAAACCCGGAAGTGGGAGGCGGAAACCGGAAGTGAGGGGGAGAGGAGCGGGGGAGGCGGGAAAAGGCGTGCGAGGGGGAGAAACGGTGTAAAAAAGTGTTTGGGGAGGGCGGGGAGGGGATTTGTTGGAACCCGGAAGTGGGAGGCGGAAACCCGGAAGTGGGAGGCGGAAACCGGAAGTGAGGGGGAGAGGAGCGGGGGAGGCGGGAAAAGGCGTCCGAGGGTGAGAAACGGTGTAAAAAAGTGTTTGGGGAGGGCGGGGAGGGGATTTGTTGGAACCCGGAAGTGGGAGGCGGAAACCCGGAAGTGGGAGGCGGAAACCGGAAGTGAGGGGGAGAGGAGCGGGGGAGGCGGGAAAAGGCGCCCGAGGGGGTGAAAGGGTGTAAAAAAGTGTTTGGGGAGGGCGGGGAGGGGATTTTTTGGAACCCGGAAGTGGGAGTCGGAAACCCGGAAGTGGGAGGCGGAAACCGGAAGTGAGGGGGAGAGGAGCGGGGGAGGCGGGAAAAGGCGTCCGAGGGTGTGAAACGGTGTAAAAAAGTGTTTGGGGAGGGCGGGGAGGGGATTTGTTGGAACCCGGAAGTGGGAGGCGGAAACCCGGAAGTGGGAGGCGGAAACCGGAAGTGAGGGGGAGAGGAGCGGGGGAGGCGGGAAAAGGCGTGCGAGGGGGTGAAAGGGTGTAAAAAAGTGTTTGGGGAGGGCGGGGAGGGGATTTGTTGGAACCCGGAAGTGGGAGGCGGAAACCCGGAAGTGGGAGGCGGAAACCGGAAGTGAGGGGGAGAGGAGCGGGGGAGGCGGGAAAAGGCGCCCGAGGGGGTGAAAGGGTGTAAAAAAGTGTTTGGGGAGGGCGGGGAGGGGATTTTTTGGAACCCGGAAGTGGGAGTCGGAAACCCGGAAGTGGGAGGCGGAAACCGGAAGTGAGGGGGAGAGGAGCGGGGGAGGCGGGAAAAGGCGTCCGAGGGGGAGAAACGGTGTAAAAAAGTGTTTGGGGAGGGCGGGGAGGGGATTTGTTGGAACCCGGAAGTGGGAGGCGGAAACCCGGAAGTGGGAGGCGGAAACCGGAAGTGAGGGGGAGAGGAGCGGGGGAGGCGGGAAAAGGCGCCCGAGGGGGTGAAAGGGTGTAAAAAAGTGTTTGGGGAGGGCGGGGAGGGGATTTGTTGGAACCCGGAAGTGGGAGGCGGAAACCCGGAAGTGGGAGGCGGAAACCGGAAGTGAGGGGGAGAGGAGCGGGGGAGGCGGGAAAAGGCGTGTGAGGGGGTGAAACGGTGTAAAAAAGTGTTTGGGGAGGGCGGGGAGGGGATTTGTTGGAACCCGGAAGTGGGAGGCGGAAACCCGGAAGTGGGAGGCGGAAACCGGAAGTGAGGGGGAGAGGAGCGGGGGAGGCGGGAAAAGGCGTGCGAGGGGGAGAAACGGTGTAAAAAAGTGTTTGGGGAGGGCGGGGAGGGGATTTGTTGGAACCCGGAAGTGGGAGTCGGAAACCCGGAAGTGGGAGGCGGAAACCGGAAGTGAGGGGGAGAGGAGCGGGGGAGGCGGGAAAAGGCGTGCGAGGGGGTGAAAGGGTGTAAAAAAGTGTTTGGGGAGGGCGGGGAGGGGATTTGTTGGAACCCGGAAGTGGGAGGCGGAAACCCGGAAGTGGGAGGCGGAAACCGGAAGTGAGGGGGAGAGGAGCGGGGGAGGCGGGAAAAGGCGTGCGAGGGGGAGAAACGGTGTAAAAAAGTGTTTGGGGAGGGCGGGGAGGGGATTTGTTGGAACCCGGAAGTGGGAGGCGGAAACCCGGAAGTGGGAGGCGGAAACCGGAAGTGAGGGGGAGAGGAGCGGGGGAGGCGGGAAAAGGCGTCCGAGGGTGAGAAACGGTGTAAAAAAGTGTTTGGGGAGGGCGGGGAGGGGATTTGTTGGAACCCGGAAGTGGGAGTCGGAAACCCGGAAGTGGGAGGCGGAAACCGGAAGTGAGGGGGAGAGGAGCGGGGGAGGCGGGAAAAGGCGTGCGAGGGGGTGAAAGGGTGTAAAAAAGTGTTTGGGGAGGGCGGGGAGGGGATTTGTTGGAACCCGGAAGTGGGAGTCGGAAACCCGGAAGTGGGAGGCGGAAACCGGAAGTGAGGGGGAGAGGAGCGGGGGAGGCGGGAAAAGGCGCCCGAGGGGGTGAAAGGGTGTAAAAAAGTGTTTGGGGAGGGCGGGGAGGGGATTTGTTGGAACCCGGAAGTGGGAGTCGGAAACCCGGAAGTGGGAGGCGGAAACCGGAAGTGAGGGGGAGAGGAGCGGGGGAGGCGGGAAAAGGCGCGCGAGGGGGTGAAAGGGTGTAAAAAAGTGTTTGGGGAGGGCGGGGAGGGGATTTGTTGGAACCCGGAAGTGGGAGTCGGAAACCCGGAAGTGGGAGGCGGAAACCGGAAGTGAGGGGGAGAGGAGCGGGGGAGGCGGGAAAAGGCGTGCGAGGGGGTGAAAGGGTGTAAAAAAGTGTTTGGGGAGGGCGGGGAGGGGATTTGTTGGAACCCGGAAGTGGGAGGCGGAAACCCGGAAGTGGGAGGCGGAAACCGGAAGTGAGGGGGAGAGGAGCGGGGGAGGCGGGAAAAGGCGCGCGAGGGGGAGAAACGGTGTAAAAAAGTGTTTGGGGAGGGCGGGGAGGGGATTTGTTGGAACCCGGAAGTGGGAGGCGGAAACCCGGAAGTGGGAGGCGGAAACCGGAAGTGAGGGGGAGAGGAGCGGGGGAGGCGGGAAAAGGCGCCCGAGGGGGTGAAAGGGTGTAAAAAAGTGTTTGGGGAGGGCGGGGGAGGGGATTTGTTGGAACCCGGAAGTGGGAGTCGGAAACCCGGAAGTGGGAGGCGGAAACCGGAAGTGAGGGGGAGAGGAGCGGGGGAGGCGGGAAAAGGCGCCCGAGGGGGTGAAAGGGTGTAAAAAAGTGTTTGGGGAGGGCGGGGAGGGGATTTGTTGGAACCCGGAAGTGGGAGTCGGAAACCCGGAAGTGGGAGGCGGAAACCGGAAGTGAGGGGGAGAGGAGCGGGGGAGGCGGGAAAAGGCGTGCGAGGGGGTGAAAGGGTGTAAAAAAGTGTTTGGGGAGGGCGGGGAGGGGATTTGTTGGAACCCGGAAGTGGGAGTCGGAAACCCGGAAGTGGGAGGCGGAAACCGGAAGTGAGGGGGAGAGGAGCGGGGGAGGCGGGAAAAGGCGCCCGAGGGGGTGAAAGGGTGTAAAAAAGTGTTTGGGGAGGGCGGGGAGGGGATTTGTTGGAACCCGGAAGTGGGAGGCGGAAACCCGGAAGTGGGAGGCGGAAACCGGAAGTGAGGGGGAGAGGAGCGGGGGAGGCGGGAAAAGGCGTCCGAGGGTGTGAAACGGTGTAAAAAAGTGTTTGGGGAGGGCGGGGAGGGGATTTGTTGGAACCCGGAAGTGGGAGGCGGAAACCCGGAAGTGGGAGGCGGAAACCGGAAGTGAGGGGGAGAGGAGCGGGGGAGGCGGGAAAAGGCGCCCGAGGGGGTGAAAGGGTGTAAAAAAGTGTTTGGGGAGGGCGGGGAGGGGATTTGTTGGAACCCGGAAGTGGGAGGCGGAAACCCGGAAGTGGGAGGCGGAAACCGGAAGTGAGGGGGAGAGGAGCGGGGGAGGCGGGAAAAGGCGTGCGAGGGGGTGAAACGGTGTAAAAAAGTGTTTGGGGAGGGCGGGGAGGGGATTTGTTGGAACCCGGAAGTGGGAGTCGGAAACCCGGAAGTGGGAGGCGGAAACCGGAAGTGAGGGGGAGAGGAGCGGGGGAGGCGGGAAAAGGCGCGCGAGGGGGTGAAAGCGCGAGGGGGTGAAAGGGTGTAAAAAAGTGTTTGGGGAGGGCGGGGAGGGGATTTGTTGGAACCCGGAAGTGGGAGGCGGAAACCCGGAAGTGGGAGGCGGAAACCGGAAGTGAGGGGGAGAGGAGCGGGGGAGGCGGGAAAAGGCGTGCGAGGGGGAGAAAGGGTGTAAAAAAGTGTTTGGGGAGGGCGGGGAGGGGATTTGTTGGAACCCGGAAGTGGGAGGCGGAAACCCGGAAGTGGGAGGCGGAAACCGGAAGTGAGGGGGAGAGGAGCGGGGGAGGCGGGAAAAGGCGTCCGAGGGTGAGAAACGGTGTAAAAAAGTGTTTGGGGAGGGCGGGGAGGGGATTTGTTGGAACCCGGAAGTGGGAGGCGGAAACCCGGAAGTGGGAGGCGGAAACCGGAAGTGAGGGGGAGAGGAGCGGGGGAGGCGGGAAAAGGCGCCCGAGGGGGTGAAAGGGTGTAAAAAAGTGTTTGGGGAGGGCGGGGAGGGGATTTGTTGGAACCCGGAAGTGGGAGGCGGAAACCCGGAAGTGGGAGGCGGAAACCGGAAGTGAGGGGGAGAGGAGCGGGGGAGGCGGGAAAAGGCGTGCGAGGGGGTGAAACGGTGTCAAAAAGTGTTTGGGGAGGGCGGGGAGGGGATTTGTTGGAACCCGGAAGTGGGAGTCGGAAACCCGGAAGTGGGAGGCGGAAACCGGAAGTGAGGGGGAGAGGAGCGGGGGAGGCGGGAAAAGGCGTGCGAGGGGGTGAAAGGGTGTAAAAAAGTGTTTGGGGAGGGCGGGGAGGGGATTTGTTGGAACCCGGAAGTGGGAGGCGGAAACCCGGAAGTGGGAGGCGGAAACCGGAAGTGAGGGGGAGAGGAGCGGGGGAGGCGGGAAAAGGCGCCCGAGGGGGTGAAAGGGTGTAAAAAAGTGTTTGGGGAGGGCGGGGAGGGGATTTGTTGGAACCCGGAAGTGGGAGTCGGAAACCCGGAAGTGGGAGGCGGAAACCGGAAGTGAGGGGGAGAGGAGCGGGGGAGGCGGGAAAAGGCGCCCGAGGGGGTGAAAGGGTGTAAAAAAGTGTTTGGGGAGGGCGGGGAGGGGATTTTTTGGAACCCGGAAGTGGGAGTCGGAAACCCGGAAGTGGGAGGCGGAAACCGGAAGTGAGGGGGAGAGGAGCGGGGGAGGCGGGAAAAGGCGCCCGAGGGGGTGAAAGGGTGTAAAAAAGTGTTTGGGGAGGGCGGGGAGGGGATTTGTTGGAACCCGGAAGTGGGAGTCGTAAACCTGGAAGTGGGAGGCGGAAACCGGAAGTGAGGGGGAGAGGAGCGGGGGAGGCGGGAAAAGGCGTGTGAGGGGGTGAAACGGTGTCAAAAAGTGTTTGGGGAGGGCGGGGAGGGGATTTGTTGGAACCCGGAAGTGGGAGGCGGAAACCCGGAAGTGGGAGGCGGAAACCGGAAGTGAGGGGGAGAGGAGCGGGGGAGGCGGGAAAAGGCGTGCGAGGGGGTGAAACGGTGTCAAAAAGTGTTTGGGGAGGGCGGGGAGGGGATTTGTTGGAACCCGGAAGTGGGAGTCGGAAACCCGGAAGTGGGAGGCGGAAACCGGAAGTGAGGGGGAGAGGAGCGGGGGAGGCGGGAAAAGGCGCCCGAGGGGGTGAAAGGGTGTAAAAAAGTGTTTGGGGAGGGCGGGGAGGGGATTTGTTGGAACCCGGAAGTGGGAGGCGGAAACCCGGAAGTGGGAGGCGGAAACCGGAAGTGAGGGGGAGAGGAGCGGGGGAGGCGGGAAAAGGCGCCCGAGGGGGTGAAACGGTGTCAAAAAGTGTTTGGGGAGGGCGGGGAGGGGATTTGTTGGAACCCGGAAGTGGGAGTCGGAAACCCGGAAGTGGGAGGCGGAAACCGGAAGTGAGGGGGAGAGGAGCGGGGGAGGCGGGAAAAGGCGCCCGAGGGGGTGAAAGGGTGTAAAAAAGTGTTTGGGGAGGGCGGGGAGGGGATTTTTTGGAACCCGGAAGTGGGAGTCGGAAACCCGGAAGTGGGAGGCGGAAACCGGAAGTGAGGGGGAGAGGAGCGGGGGAGGCGGGAAAAGGCGCCCGAGGGGGTGAAAGGGTGTAAAAAAGTGTTTGGGGAGGGCGGGGAGGGGATTTGTTGGAACCCGGAAGTGGGAGTCGGAAACCCGGAAGTGGGAGGCGGAAACCGGAAGTGAGGGGGAGAGGAGCGGGGGAGGCGGGAAAAGGCGCCCGAGGGGGTGAAAGGGTGTAAAAAAGTGTTTGGGGAGGGCGGGGAGGGGATTTGTTGGAACCCGGAAGTGGGAGGCGGAAACCCGGAAGTGGGAGGCGGAAACCGGAAGTGAGGGGGAGAGGAGCGGGGGAGGCGGGAAAAGGCGCCCGAGGGGGTGAAAGGGTGTAAAAAAGTGTTTGGGGAGGGCGGGGAGGGGATTTGTTGGAACCCGGAAGTGGGAGTCGGAAACCCGGAAGTGGGAGGCGGAAACCGGAAGTGAGGGGGAGAGGAGCGGGGGAGGCGGGAAAAGGCGTGTGAGGGGGAGAAACGGTGTCAAAAAGTGTTTGGGGAGGGCGGGGAGGGGATTTGTTGGAACCCGGAAGTGGGAGGCGGAAACCCGGAAGTGGGAGGCGGAAACCGGAAGTGAGGGGGAGAGGAGCGGGGGAGGCGGGAAAAGGCGTCCGAGGGGGTGAAACGGTGTAAAAAAGTGTTTGGGGAGGGCGGGGAGGGGATTTGTTGGAACCCGGAAGTGGGAGGCGGAAACCCGGAAGTGGGAGGCGGAAACCGGAAGTGAGGGGGAGAGGAGCGGGGGAGGCGGGAAAAGGCGTCCGAGGGGGTGAAAGGGTGTAAAAAAGTGTTTGGGGAGGGCGGGGAGGGGATTTGTTGGAACCCGGAAGTGGGAGGCGGAAACCCGGAAGTGGGAGGCGGAAACCGGAAGTGAGGGGGAGAGGAGCGGGGGAGGCGGGAAAAGGCGTGCGAGGGGGTGAAAGGGTGTAAAAAAGTGTTTGGGGAGGGCGGGGAGGGGATTTGTTGGAACCCGGAAGTGGGAGTCGGAAACCCGGAAGTGGGAGGCGGAAACCGGAAGTGAGGGGGAGAGGAGCGGGGGAGGCGGGAAAAGGCGTGCGAGGGGGTGAAAGGGTGTAAAAAAGTGTTTGGGGAGGGCGGGGAGGGGATTTGTTGGAACCCGGAAGTGGGAGGCGGAAACCCGGAAGTGGGAGGCGGAAACCGGAAGTGAGGGGGAGAGGAGCGGGGGAGGCGGGAAAAGGCGTGCGAGGGGGTGAAAGGGTGTAAAAAAGTGTTTGGGGAGGGCGGGGAGGGGATTTGTTGGAACCCGGAAGTGGGAGTCGGAAACCCGGAAGTGGGAGGCGGAAACCGGAAGTGAGGGGGAGAGGAGCGGGGGAGGCGGGAAAAGGCGCGCGAGGGGGTGAAACGGTGTAAAAAAGTGTTTGGGGAGGGCGGGGAGGGGATTTGTTGGAACCCGGAAGTGGGAGGCGGAAACCCGGAAGTGGGAGGCGGAAACCGGAAGTGAGGGGGAGAGGAGCGGGGGAGGCGGGAAAAGGCGCCCGAGGGGGTGAAACGGTGTAAAAAAGTGTTTGGGGAGGGCGGGGAGGGGATTTGTTGGAACCCGGAAGTGGGAGTCGGAAACCCGGAAGTGGGAGGCGGAAACCGGAAGTGAGGGGGAGAGGAGCGGGGGAGGCGGGAAAAGGCGCCCGAGGGGGTGAAACGGTGTCAAAAAGTGTTTGGGGAGGGCGGGGAGGGGATTTGTTGGAACCCGGAAGTGGGAGGCGGAAACCCGGAAGTGGGAGGCGGAAACCGGAAGTGAGGGGGAGAGGAGCGGGGGAGGCGGGAAAAGGCGCCCGAGGGTGTGAAACGGTGTAAAAAAGTGTTTGGGGAGGGCGGGGAGGGGATTTGTTGGAACCCGGAAGTGGGAGGCGGAAACCCGGAAGTGGGAGGCGGAAACCGGAAGTGAGGGGGAGAGGAGCGGGGGAGGCGGGAAAAGGCGCCCGAGGGGGTGAAAGGGTGTAAAAAAGTGTTTGGGGAGGGCGGGGAGGGGATTTGTTGGAACCCGGAAGTGGGAGTCGGAAACCCGGAAGTGGGAGGCGGAAACCGGAAGTGAGGGGGAGAGGAGCGGGGGAGGCGGGAAAAGGCGCGCGAGGGGGTGAAAGGGTGTAAAAAAGTGTTTGGGGAGGGCGGGGAGGGGATTTGTTGGAACCCGGAAGTGGGAGTCGGAAACCCGGAAGTGGGAGGCGGAAACCGGAAGTGAGGGGGAGAGGAGCGGGGGAGGCGGGAAAAGGCGCCCGAGGGGGTGAAAGGGTGTAAAAAAGTGTTTGGGGAGGGCGGGGAGGGGATTTGTTGGAACCCGGAAGTGGGAGTCGGAAACCCGGAAGTGGGAGGCGGAAACCGGAAGTGAGGGGGAGAGGAGCGGGGGAGGCGGGAAAAGGCGCCCGAGGTGGGGAAACGGTGTAAAAAAGTGTTTGGGGAGGGCGGGGAGGGGATTTGTTGGAACCCGGAAGTGGGAGTCGGAAACCCGGAAGTGGGAGGCGGAAACCGGAAGTGAGGGGGAGAGGAGCGGGGGAGGCGGGAAAAGGCGTCCGAGGGTGTGAAACGGTGTAAAAAAGTGTTTGGGGAGGGCGGGGAGGGGATTTGTTGGAACCCGGAAGTGGGAGGCGGAAACCCGGAAGTGGGAGGCGGAAACCGGAAGTGAGGGGGAGAGGAGCGGGGGAGGCGGGAAAAGGCGCGCGAGGGGGTGAAAGGGTGTAAAAAAGTGTTTGGGGAGGGCGGGGAGGGGATTTGTTGGAACCCGGAAGTGGGAGTCGGAAACCCGGAAGTGGGAGGCGGAAACCGGAAGTGAGGGGGAGAGGAGCGGGGGAGGCGGGAAAAGGCGTGTGAGGGGGAGAAACGGTGTAAAAAAGTGTTTGGGGAGGGCGGGGAGGGGATTTGTTGGAACCCGGAAGTGGGAGGCGGAAACCCGGAAGTGGGAGGCGGAAACCGGAAGTGAGGGGGAGAGGAGCGGGGGAGGCGGGAAAAGGCGTGTGAGGGTGAGAAACGGTGTAAAAAAGTGTTTGGGGAGGGCGGGGAGGGGATTTGTTGGAACCCGGAAGTGGGAGGCGGAAACCCGGAAGTGGGAGGCGGAAACCGGAAGTGAGGGGGAGAGGAGCGGGGGAGGCGGGAAAAGGCGCCCGAGGGGGTGAAAGGGTGTAAAAAAGTGTTTGGGGAGGGCGGGGAGGGGATTTGTTGGAACCCGGAAGTGGGAGGCGGAAACCCGGAAGTGGGAGGCGGAAACCGGAAGTGAGGGGGAGAGGAGCGGGGGAGGCGGGAAAAGGCGCCCGAGGGGGTGAAACGGTGTAAAAAAGTGTTTGGGGAGGGCGGGGAGGGGATTTGTTGGAACCCGGAAGTGGGAGGCGGAAACCCGGAAGTGGGAGGCGGAAACCGGAAGTGAGGGGGAGAGGAGCGGGGGAGGCGGGAAAAGGCGTCCGAGGGGGAGAAACGGTGTAAAAAAGTGTTTGGGGAGGGCGGGGAGGGGATTTGTTGGAACCCGGAAGTGGGAGGCGGAAACCCGGAAGTGGGAGGCGGAAACCGGAAGTGAGGGGGAGAGGAGCGGGGGAGGCGGGAAAAGGCGTGTGAGGGTGAGAAACGGTGTAAAAAAGTGTTTGGGGAGGGCGGGGAGGGGATTTTTTGGAACCCGGAAGTGGGAGTCGGAAACCCGGAAGTGGGAGGCGGAAACCGGAAGTGAGGGGGAGAGGAGCGGGGGAGGCGGGAAAAGGCGCCCGAGGGGGTGAAAGGGTGTAAAAAAGTGTTTGGGGAGGGCGGGGAGGGGATTTGTTGGAACCCGGAAGTGGGAGGCGTAAACCCGGAAGTGGGAGGCGGAAACCGGAAGTGAGGGGGAGAGGAGCGGGGGAGGCGGGAAAAGGCGTGTGAGGGGGTGAAACGGTGTCAAAAAGTGTTTGGGGAGGGCGGGGAGGGGATTTGTTGGAACCCGGAAGTGGGAGGCGGAAACCCGGAAGTGGGAGGCGGAAACCGGAAGTGAGGGGGAGAGGAGCGGGGGAGGCGGGAAAAGGCGTGCGAGGGGGTGAAACGGTGTCAAAAAGTGTTTGGGGAGGGCGGGGAGGGGATTTGTTGGAACCCGGAAGTGGGAGGCGGAAACCCGGAAGTGGGAGGCGGAAACCGGAAGTGAGGGGGAGAGGAGCGGGGGAGGCGGGAAAAGGCGCGCGAGGGGGTGAAACGGTGTAAAAAAGTGTTTGGGGAGGGCGGGGAGGGGATTTGTTGGAACCCGGAAGTGGGAGGCGGAAACCCGGAAGTGGGAGGCGGAAACCGGAAGTGAGGGGGAGAGGAGCGGGGGAGGCGGGAAAAGGCGCCCGAGGGGGTGAAACGGTGTCAAAAAGTGTTTGGGGAGGGCGGGGAGGGGATTTGTTGGAACCCGGAAGTGGGAGGCGGAAACCCGGAAGTGGGAGGCGGAAACCGGAAGTGAGGGGGAGAGGAGCGGGGGAGGCGGGAAAAGGCGCCCGAGGGGGTGAAAGGGTGTCAAAAAGTGTTTGGGGAGGGCGGGGAGGGGATTTGTTGGAACCCGGAAGTGGGAGTCGGAAACCCGGAAGTGGGAGGCGGAAACCGGAAGTGAGGGGGAGAGGAGCGGGGGAGGCGGGAAAAGGCGCCCGAGGGGGTGAAAGGGTGTAAAAAAGTGTTTGGGGAGGGCGGGGAGGGGATTTGTTGGAACCCGGAAGTGGGAGTCGGAAACCCGGAAGTGGGAGGCGGAAATCGGAAGTGAGGGGGAGAGGAGCGGGGGAGGCGGGAAAAGGCGCCCGAGGGGGTGAAAGGGTGTAAAAAAGTGTTTGGGGAGGGCGGGGAGGGGATTTGTTGGAACCCGGAAGTGGGAGGCGGAAACCCGGAAGTGGGAGGCGGAAACCGGAAGTGAGGGGGAGAGGAGCGGGGGAGGCGGGAAAAGGCGCCCGAGGGGGTGAAAGGGTGTAAAAAAGTGTTTGGGGAGGGCGGGGAGGGGATTTGTTGGAACCCGGAAGTGGGAGTCGGAAACCCGGAAGTGGGAGGCGGAAACCGGAAGTGAGGGGGAGAGGAGCGGGGGAGGCGGGAAAAGGCGTGTGAGGGGGAGAAACGGTGTCAAAAAGTGTTTGGGGAGGGCGGGGAGGGGATTTGTTGGAACCCGGAAGTGGGAGTCGGAAACCCGGAAGTGGGAGGCGGAAACCGGAAGTGAGGGGGAGAGGAGCGGGGGAGGCGGGAAAAGGCGCCCGAGGGGGTGAAACGGTGTAAAAAAGTGTTTGGGGAGGGCGGGGAGGGGATTTGTTGGAACCCGGAAGTGGGAGTCGGAAACCCGGAAGTGGGAGGCGGAAACCGGAAGTGAGGGGGAGAGGAGCGGGGGAGGCGGGAAAAGGCGCCCGAGGGGGTGAAAGGGTGTAAAAAAGTGTTTGGGGAGGGCGGGGAGGGGATTTGTTGGAACCCGGAAGTGGGAGTCGGAAACCCGGAAGTGGGAGGCGGAAACCGGAAGTGAGGGGGAGAGGAGCGGGGGAGGCGGGAAAAGGCGCCCGAGGGGGTGAAAGGGTGTAAAAAAGTGTTTGGGGAGGGCGGGGAGGGGATTTGTTGGAACCCGGAAGTGGGAGTCGGAAACCCGGAAGTGGGAGGCGGAAACCGGAAGTGAGGGGGAGAGGAGCGGGGGAGGCGGGAAAAGGCGCCCGAGGGGGTGAAAGGGTGTAAAAAAGTGTTTGGGGAGGGCGGGGAGGGGATTTGTTGGAACCCGGAAGTGGGAGGCGGAAACCCGGAAGTGGGAGGCGGAAACCGGAAGTGAGGGGGAGAGGAGCGGGGGAGGCGGGAAAAGGCGTGCGAGGGGGTGAAAGGGTGTAAAAAAGTGTTTGGGGAGGGCGGGGAGGGGATTTGTTGGAACCCGGAAGTGGGAGGCGGAAACCCGGAAGTGGGAGGCGGAAACCGGAAGTGAGGGGGAGAGGAGCGGGGGAGGCGGGAAAAGGCGCCCGAGGTGGGGAAACGGTGTAAAAAAGTGTTTGGGGAGGGCGGGGAGGGGATTTGTTGGAACCCGGAAGTGGGAGTCGGAAACCCGGAAGTGGGAGGCGGAAACCGGAAGTGAGGGGGAGAGGAGCGGGGGAGGCGGGAAAAGGCGCGCGAGGGGGTGAAAGGGTGTAAAAAAGTGTTTGGGGAGGGCGGGGAGGGGATTTGTTGGAACCCGGAAGTGGGAGGCGGAAACCCGGAAGTGGGAGGCGGAAACCGGAAGTGAGGGGGAGAGGAGCGGGGGAGGCGGGAAAAGGCGCCCGAGGGGGTGAAACGGTGTAAAAAAGTGTTTGGGGAGGGCGGGGAGGGGATTTGTTGGAACCCGGAAGTGGGAGTCGGAAACCCGGAAGTGGGAGGCGGAAACCGGAAGTGAGGGGGAGAGGAGCGGGGGAGGCGGGAAAAGGCGTGCGAGGGGGTGAAAGGGTGTAAAAAAGTGTTTGGGGAGGGCGGGGAGGGGATTTGTTGGAACCCGGAAGTGGGAGTCGGAAACCCGGAAGTGGGAGGCGGAAACCGGAAGTGAGGGGGAGAGGAGCGGGGGAGGCGGGAAAAGGCGCCCGAGGGGGTGAAACGGTGTCAAAAAGTGTTCGGGGAGGGCGGGGAGGGGATTTGTTGGAACCCGGAAGTGGGAGTCGTAAACCCGGAAGTGGGAGGCGGAAACCGGAAGTGAGGGGGAGAGGAGCGGGGGAGGCGGGAAAAGGCGCCCGAGGTGGGGAAACGGTGTAAAAAAGTGTTTGGGGAGGGCGGGGAGGGGATTTGTTGGAACCCGGAAGTGGGAGTCGGAAACCCGGAAGTGGGAGGCGGAAACCGGAAGTGAGGGGGAGAGGAGCGGGGGAGGCGGGAAAAGGCGTGCGAGGGGGTGAAAGGGTGTAAAAAAGTGTTTGGGGAGGGCGGGGAGGGGATTTGTTGGAACCCGGAAGTGGGAGTCGGAAACCCGGAAGTGGGAGGCGGAAACCGGAAGTGAGGGGGAGAGGAGCGGGGGAGGCGGGAAAAGGCGCCCGAGGTGGGGAAACGGTGTAAAAAAGTGTTTGGGGAGGGCGGGGAGGGGATTTGTTGGAACCCGGAAGTGGGAGGCGGAAACCCGGAAGTGGGAGGCGGAAACCGGAAGTGAGGGGGAGAGGAGCGGGGGAGGCGGGAAAAGGCGCCCGAGGGGGTGAAAGGGTGTAAAAAAGTGTTTGGGGAGGGCGGGGAGGGGATTTGTTGGAACCCGGAAGTGGGAGTCGGAAACCCGGAAGTGGGAGGCGGAAACCGGAAGTGAGGGGGAGAGGAGCGGGGGAGGCGGGAAAAGGCGCCCGAGGGGGTGAAAGGGTGTAAAAAAGTGTTTGGGGAGGGCGGGGAGGGGATTTGTTGGAACCCGGAAGTGGGAGTCGGAAACCCGGAAGTGGGAGGCGGAAACCGGAAGTGAGGGGGAGAGGAGCGGGGGAGGCGGGAAAAGGCGCCCGAGGTGGGGAAACGGTGTAAAAAAGTGTTTGGGGAGGGCGGGGAGGGGATTTGTTGGAACCCGGAAGTGGGAGTCGGAAACCCGGAAGTGGGAGGCGGAAACCGGAAGTGAGGGGGAGAGGAGCGGGGGAGGCGGGAAAAGGCGCCCGAGGTGGGGAAACGGTGTAAAAAAGTGTTTGGGGAGGGCGGGGAGGGGATTTGTTGGAACCCGGAAGTGGGAGTCGGAAACCCGGAAGTGGGAGGCGGAAACCGGAAGTGAGGGGGAGAGGAGCGGGGGAGGCGGGAAAAGGCGCGCGAGGGGGTGAAAGGGTGTAAAAAAGTGTTTGGGGAGGGCGGGGAGGGGATTTGTTGGAACCCGGAAGTGGGAGTCGGAAACCCGGAAGTGGGAGGCGGAAACCGGAAGTGAGGGGGAGAGGAGCGGGGGAGGCGGGAAAAGGCGTGTGAGGGGGAGAAACGGTGTAAAAAAGTGTTTGGGGAGGGCGGGGAGGGGATTTGTTGGAACCCGGAAGTGGGAGGCGGAAACCCGGAAGTGGGAGGCGGAAACCGGAAGTGAGGGGGAGAGGAGCGGGGGAGGCGGGAAAAGGCGTGTGAGGGTGAGAAACGGTGTAAAAAAGTGTTTGGGGAGGGCGGGGAGGGGATTTGTTGGAACCCGGAAGTGGGAGGCGGAAACCCGGAAGTGGGAGGCGGAAACCGGAAGTGAGGGGGAGAGGAGCGGGGGAGGCGGGAAAAGGCGTGCGAGGGGGTGAAACGGTGTAAAAAAGTGTTTGGGGAGGGCGGGGAGGGGATTTGTTGGAACCCGGAAGTGGGAGGCGGAAACCCGGAAGTGGGAGGCGGAAACCGGAAGTGAGGGGGAGAGGAGCGGGGGAGGCGGGAAAAGGCGTCCGAGGTGGGGAAACGGTGTAAAAAAGTGTTTGGGGAGGGCGGGGAGGGGATTTGTTGGAACCCGGAAGTGGGAGGCGGAAACCCGGAAGTGGGAGGCGGAAACCGGAAGTGAGGGGGAGAGGAGCGGGGGAGGCGGGAAAAGGCGTCCGAGGGGGTGAAACGGTGTAAAAAAGTGTTTGGGGAGGGCGGGGAGGGGATTTGTTGGAACCCGGAAGTGGGAGGCGGAAACCCGGAAGTGGGAGGCGGAAACCGGAAGTGAGGGGGAGAGGAGCGGGGGAGGCGGGAAAAGGCGCCCGAGGGGGTGAAAGGGTGTAAAAAAGTGTTTGGGGAGGGCGGGGAGGGGATTTGTTGGAACCCGGAAGTGGGAGGCGGAAACCCGGAAGTGGGAGGCGGAAACCGGAAGTGAGGGGGAGAGGAGCGGGGGAGGCGGGAAAAGGCGTCCGAGGGGGTGAAAGGGTGTAAAAAAGTGTTTGGGGAGGGCGGGGAGGGGATTTGTTGGAACCCGGAAGTGGGAGGCGGAAACCCGGAAGTGGGAGGCGGAAACCGGAAGTGAGGGGGAGAGGAGCGGGGGAGGCGGGAAAAGGCGTCCGAGGGGGAGAAACGGTGTAAAAAAGTGTTTGGGGAGGGCGGGGAGGGGATTTGTTGGAACCCGGAAGTGGGAGGCGGAAACCCGGAAGTGGGAGGCGGAAACCGGAAGTGAGGGGGAGAGGAGCGGGGGAGGCGGGAAAAGGCGTGTGAGGGTGAGAAACGGTGTAAAAAAGTGTTTGGGGAGGGCGGGGAGGGGATTTGTTGGAACCCGGAAGTGGGAGGCGGAAACCCGGAAGTGGGAGGCGGAAACCGGAAGTGAGGGGGAGAGGAGCGGGGGAGGCGGGAAAAGGCGTCCGAGGGGGTGAAAGGGTGTAAAAAAGTGTTTGGGGAGGGCGGGGAGGGGATTTGTTGGAACCCGGAAGTGGGAGGCGGAAACCCGGAAGTGGGAGGCGGAAACCGGAAGTGAGGGGGAGAGGAGCGGGGGAGGCGGGAAAAGGCGTCCGAGGGGGAGAAACGGTGTAAAAAAGTGTTTGGGGAGGGCGGGGAGGGGATTTGTTGGAACCCGGAAGTGGGAGGCGGAAACCCGGAAGTGGGAGGCGGAAACCGGAAGTGAGGGGGAGAGGAGCGGGGGAGGCGGGAAAAGGCGTCCGAGGGGGTGAAAGGGTGTAAAAAAGTGTTTGGGGAGGGCGGGGAGGGGATTTGTTGGAACCCGGAAGTGGGAGGCGGAAACCCGGAAGTGGGAGGCGGAAACCGGAAGTGAGGGGGAGAGGAGCGGGGGAGGCGGGAAAAGGCGTGCGAGGGGGTGAAACGGTGTAAAAAAGTGTTTGGGGAGGGCGGGGAGGGGATTTGTTGGAACCCGGAAGTGGGAGGCGGAAACCCGGAAGTGGGAGGCGGAAACCGGAAGTGAGGGGGAGAGGAGCGGGGGAGGTGGGAAAAGGCGCCCGAGGGGGTGAAAGGGTGTAAAAAAGTGTTTGGGGAGGGCGGGGAGGGGATTTGTTGGAACCCGGAAGTGGGAGGCGGAAACCCGGAAGTGGGAGGCGGAAACCGGAAGTGAGGGGGAGAGGAGCGGGGGAGGCGGGAAAAGGCGCCCGAGGGGGTGAAAGGGTGTAAAAAAGTGTTTGGGGAGGGCGGGGAGGGGATTTGTTGGAACCCGGAAGTGGGAGGCGGAAACCCGGAAGTGGGAGGCGGAAACCGGAAGTGAGGGGGAGAGGAGCGGGGGAGGCGGGAAAAGGCGTCCGAGGGGGTGAAAGGGTGTAAAAAAGTGTTTGGGGAGGGCGGGGAGGGGATTTGTTGGAACCCGGAAGTGGGAGGCGGAAACCCGGAAGTGGGAGGCGGAAACCGGAAGTGAGGGGGAGAGGAGCGGGGGAGGTGGGAAAAGGCGCCCGAGGGGGTGAAAGGGTGTAAAAAAGTGTTTGGGGAGGGCGGGGAGGGGATTTGTTGGAACCCGGAAGTGGGAGGCGGAAACCCGGAAGTGGGAGGCGGAAACCGGAAGTGAGGGGGAGAGGAGCGGGGGAGGCGGGAAAAGGCGCCCGAGGGGGTGAAAGGGTGTAAAAAAGTGTTTGGGGAGGGCGGGGAGGGGATTTGTTGGAACCCGGAAGTGGGAGTCGGAAACCCGGAAGTGGGAGGCGGAAACCGGAAGTGAGGGGGAGAGGAGCGGGGGAGGCGGGAAAAGGCGCCCGAGGGGGTGAAACGGTGTAAAAAAGTGTTTGGGGAGGGCGGGGAGGGGATTTGTTGGAACCCGGAAGTGGGAGTCGGAAACCCGGAAGTGGGAGGCGGAAACCGGAAGTGAGGGGGAGAGGAGCGGGGGAGGCGGGAAAAGGCGTCCGAGGGGGAGAAACGGTGTAAAAAAGTGTTTGGGGAGGGCGGGGAGGGGATTTGTTGGAACCCGGAAGTGGGAGGCGGAAACCCGGAAGTGGGAGGCGGAAACCGGAAGTGAGGGGGAGAGGAGCGGGGGAGGCGGGAAAAGGCGCCCGAGGGGGTGAAAGGGTGTAAAAAAGTGTTTGGGGAGGGCGGGGAGGGGATTTGTTGGAACCCGGAAGTGGGAGGCGGAAACCCGGAAGTGGGAGGCGGAAACCGGAAGTGAGGGGGAGAGGAGCGGGGGAGGCGGGAAAAGGCGCCCGAGGGGGTGAAAGGGTGTAAAAAAGTGTTTGGGGAGGGCGGGGAGGGGATTTGTTGGAACCCGGAAGTGGGAGTCGGAAACCCGGAAGTGGGAGGCGGAAACCGGAAGTGAGGGGGAGAGGAGCGGGGGAGGCGGGAAAAGGCGTGCGAGGGGGAGAAACGGTGTAAAAAAGTGTTTGGGGAGGGCGGGGAGGGGATTTGTTGGAACCCGGAAGTGGGAGGCGGAAACCCGGAAGTGGGAGGCGGAAACCGGAAGTGAGGGGGAGAGGAGCGGGGGAGGCGGGAAAAGGCGTGCGAGGGGGTGAAAGGGTGTAAAAAAGTGTTTGGGGAGGGCGGGGAGGGGATTTGTTGGAACCCGGAAGTGGGAGGCGGAAACCCGGAAGTGGGAGGCGGAAACCGGAAGTGAGGGGGAGAGGAGCGGGGGAGGCGGGAAAAGGCGCCCGAGGGGGTGAAAGGGTGTAAAAAAGTGTTTGGGGAGGGCGGGGAGGGGATTTGTTGGAACCCGGAAGTGGGAGTCGGAAACCCGGAAGTGGGAGGCGGAAACCGGAAGTGAGGGGGAGAGGAGCGGGGGAGGCGGGAAAAGGCGTCCGAGGGGGAGAAACGGTGTAAAAAAGTGTTTGGGGAGGGCGGGGAGGGGATTTGTTGGAACCCGGAAGTGGGAGGCGGAAACCCGGAAGTGGGAGGCGGAAACCGGAAGTGAGGGGGAGAGGAGCGGGGGAGGCGGGAAAAGGCGCCCGAGGGGGTGAAAGGGTGTAAAAAAGTGTTTGGGGAGGGCGGGGAGGGGATTTGTTGGAACCCGGAAGTGGGAGGCGGAAACCCGGAAGTGGGAGGCGGAAACCGGAAGTGAGGGGGAGAGGAGCGGGGGAGGCGGGAAAAGGCGTGTGAGGGGGTGAAACGGTGTAAAAAAGTGTTTGGGGAGGGCGGGGAGGGGATTTGTTGGAACCCGGAAGTGGGAGGCGGAAACCCGGAAGTGGGAGGCGGAAACCGGAAGTGAGGGGGAGAGGAGCGGGGGAGGCGGGAAAAGGCGCGCGAGGGGGAGAAACGGTGTAAAAAAGTGTTTGGGGAGGGCGGGGAGGGGATTTGTTGGAACCCGGAAGTGGGAGTCGGAAACCCGGAAGTGGGAGGCGGAAACCGGAAGTGAGGGGGAGAGGAGCGGGGGAGGCGGGAAAAGGCGTGCGAGGGGGTGAAAGGGTGTAAAAAAGTGTTTGGGGAGGGCGGGGAGGGGATTTGTTGGAACCCGGAAGTGGGAGGCGGAAACCCGGAAGTGGGAGGCGGAAACCGGAAGTGAGGGGGAGAGGAGCGGGGGAGGCGGGAAAAGGCGTGCGAGGGGGAGAAACGGTGTAAAAAAGTGTTTGGGGAGGGCGGGGAGGGGATTTGTTGGAACCCGGAAGTGGGAGGCGGAAACCCGGAAGTGGGAGGCGGAAACCGGAAGTGAGGGGGAGAGGAGCGGGGGAGGCGGGAAAAGGCGTCCGAGGGTGAGAAACGGTGTAAAAAAGTGTTTGGGGAGGGCGGGGAGGGGATTTGTTGGAACCCGGAAGTGGGAGGCGGAAACCCGGAAGTGGGAGGCGGAAACCGGAAGTGAGGGGGAGAGGAGCGGGGGAGGCGGGAAAAGGCGCCCGAGGGGGTGAAAGGGTGTAAAAAAGTGTTTGGGGAGGGCGGGGAGGGGATTTTTTGGAACCCGGAAGTGGGAGTCGGAAACCCGGAAGTGGGAGGCGGAAACCGGAAGTGAGGGGGAGAGGAGCGGGGGAGGCGGGAAAAGGCGTCCGAGGGTGTGAAACGGTGTAAAAAAGTGTTTGGGGAGGGCGGGGAGGGGATTTGTTGGAACCCGGAAGTGGGAGGCGGAAACCCGGAAGTGGGAGGCGGAAACCGGAAGTGAGGGGGAGAGGAGCGGGGGAGGCGGGAAAAGGCGTGCGAGGGGGTGAAAGGGTGTAAAAAAGTGTTTGGGGAGGGCGGGGAGGGGATTTGTTGGAACCCGGAAGTGGGAGGCGGAAACCCGGAAGTGGGAGGCGGAAACCGGAAGTGAGGGGGAGAGGAGCGGGGGAGGCGGGAAAAGGCGCCCGAGGGGGTGAAAGGGTGTAAAAAAGTGTTTGGGGAGGGCGGGGAGGGGATTTGTTGGAACCCGGAAGTGGGAGTCGGAAACCCGGAAGTGGGAGGCGGAAACCGGAAGTGAGGGGGAGAGGAGCGGGGGAGGCGGGAAAAGGCGTCCGAGGGGGAGAAACGGTGTAAAAAAGTGTTTGGGGAGGGCGGGGAGGGGATTTGTTGGAACCCGGAAGTGGGAGGCGGAAACCCGGAAGTGGGAGGCGGAAACCGGAAGTGAGGGGGAGAGGAGCGGGGGAGGCGGGAAAAGGCGCCCGAGGGGGTGAAAGGGTGTAAAAAAGTGTTTGGGGAGGGCGGGGAGGGGATTTGTTGGAACCCGGAAGTGGGAGGCGGAAACCCGGAAGTGGGAGGCGGAAACCGGAAGTGAGGGGGAGAGGAGCGGGGGAGGCGGGAAAAGGCGTGTGAGGGGGTGAAACGGTGTAAAAAAGTGTTTGGGGAGGGCGGGGAGGGGATTTGTTGGAACCCGGAAGTGGGAGGCGGAAACCCGGAAGTGGGAGGCGGAAACCGGAAGTGAGGGGGAGAGGAGCGGGGGAGGCGGGAAAAGGCGTGCGAGGGGGAGAAACGGTGTAAAAAAGTGTTTGGGGAGGGCGGGGAGGGGATTTGTTGGAACCCGGAAGTGGGAGTCGGAAACCCGGAAGTGGGAGGCGGAAACCGGAAGTGAGGGGGAGAGGAGCGGGGGAGGCGGGAAAAGGCGTGCGAGGGGGTGAAAGGGTGTAAAAAAGTGTTTGGGGAGGGCGGGGAGGGGATTTGTTGGAACCCGGAAGTGGGAGGCGGAAACCCGGAAGTGGGAGGCGGAAACCGGAAGTGAGGGGGAGAGGAGCGGGGGAGGCGGGAAAAGGCGTGCGAGGGGGAGAAACGGTGTAAAAAAGTGTTTGGGGAGGGCGGGGAGGGGATTTGTTGGAACCCGGAAGTGGGAGGCGGAAACCCGGAAGTGGGAGGCGGAAACCGGAAGTGAGGGGGAGAGGAGCGGGGGAGGCGGGAAAAGGCGTCCGAGGGTGAGAAACGGTGTAAAAAAGTGTTTGGGGAGGGCGGGGAGGGGATTTGTTGGAACCCGGAAGTGGGAGTCGGAAACCCGGAAGTGGGAGGCGGAAACCGGAAGTGAGGGGGAGAGGAGCGGGGGAGGCGGGAAAAGGCGTGCGAGGGGGTGAAAGGGTGTAAAAAAGTGTTTGGGGAGGGCGGGGAGGGGATTTGTTGGAACCCGGAAGTGGGAGTCGGAAACCCGGAAGTGGGAGGCGGAAACCGGAAGTGAGGGGGAGAGGAGCGGGGGAGGCGGGAAAAGGCGCCCGAGGGGGTGAAAGGGTGTAAAAAAGTGTTTGGGGAGGGCGGGGAGGGGATTTGTTGGAACCCGGAAGTGGGAGTCGGAAACCCGGAAGTGGGAGGCGGAAACCGGAAGTGAGGGGGAGAGGAGCGGGGGAGGCGGGAAAAGGCGCGCGAGGGGGTGAAAGGGTGTAAAAAAGTGTTTGGGGAGGGCGGGGAGGGGATTTGTTGGAACCCGGAAGTGGGAGTCGGAAACCCGGAAGTGGGAGGCGGAAACCGGAAGTGAGGGGGAGAGGAGCGGGGGAGGCGGGAAAAGGCGTGCGAGGGGGTGAAAGGGTGTAAAAAAGTGTTTGGGGAGGGCGGGGAGGGGATTTGTTGGAACCCGGAAGTGGGAGGCGGAAACCCGGAAGTGGGAGGCGGAAACCGGAAGTGAGGGGGAGAGGAGCGGGGGAGGCGGGAAAAGGCGCGCGAGGGGGAGAAACGGTGTAAAAAAGTGTTTGGGGAGGGCGGGGAGGGGATTTGTTGGAACCCGGAAGTGGGAGGCGGAAACCCGGAAGTGGGAGGCGGAAACCGGAAGTGAGGGGGAGAGGAGCGGGGGAGGCGGGAAAAGGCGCCCGAGGGGGTGAAAGGGTGTAAAAAAGTGTTTGGGGAGGGCGGGGGAGGGGATTTGTTGGAACCCGGAAGTGGGAGTCGGAAACCCGGAAGTGGGAGGCGGAAACCGGAAGTGAGGGGGAGAGGAGCGGGGGAGGCGGGAAAAGGCGCCCGAGGGGGTGAAAGGGTGTAAAAAAGTGTTTGGGGAGGGCGGGGAGGGGATTTGTTGGAACCCGGAAGTGGGAGTCGGAAACCCGGAAGTGGGAGGCGGAAACCGGAAGTGAGGGGGAGAGGAGCGGGGGAGGCGGGAAAAGGCGTGCGAGGGGGTGAAAGGGTGTAAAAAAGTGTTTGGGGAGGGCGGGGAGGGGATTTGTTGGAACCCGGAAGTGGGAGTCGGAAACCCGGAAGTGGGAGGCGGAAACCGGAAGTGAGGGGGAGAGGAGCGGGGGAGGCGGGAAAAGGCGCCCGAGGGGGTGAAAGGGTGTAAAAAAGTGTTTGGGGAGGGCGGGGAGGGGATTTGTTGGAACCCGGAAGTGGGAGGCGGAAACCCGGAAGTGGGAGGCGGAAACCGGAAGTGAGGGGGAGAGGAGCGGGGGAGGCGGGAAAAGGCGTCCGAGGGTGTGAAACGGTGTAAAAAAGTGTTTGGGGAGGGCGGGGAGGGGATTTGTTGGAACCCGGAAGTGGGAGGCGGAAACCCGGAAGTGGGAGGCGGAAACCGGAAGTGAGGGGGAGAGGAGCGGGGGAGGCGGGAAAAGGCGCCCGAGGGGGTGAAAGGGTGTAAAAAAGTGTTTGGGGAGGGCGGGGAGGGGATTTGTTGGAACCCGGAAGTGGGAGGCGGAAACCCGGAAGTGGGAGGCGGAAACCGGAAGTGAGGGGGAGAGGAGCGGGGGAGGCGGGAAAAGGCGTGCGAGGGGGTGAAACGGTGTAAAAAAGTGTTTGGGGAGGGCGGGGAGGGGATTTGTTGGAACCCGGAAGTGGGAGTCGGAAACCCGGAAGTGGGAGGCGGAAACCGGAAGTGAGGGGGAGAGGAGCGGGGGAGGCGGGAAAAGGCGCGCGAGGGGGTGAAAGCGCGAGGGGGTGAAAGGGTGTAAAAAAGTGTTTGGGGAGGGCGGGGAGGGGATTTGTTGGAACCCGGAAGTGGGAGGCGGAAACCCGGAAGTGGGAGGCGGAAACCGGAAGTGAGGGGGAGAGGAGCGGGGGAGGCGGGAAAAGGCGTGCGAGGGGGAGAAAGGGTGTAAAAAAGTGTTTGGGGAGGGCGGGGAGGGGATTTGTTGGAACCCGGAAGTGGGAGGCGGAAACCCGGAAGTGGGAGGCGGAAACCGGAAGTGAGGGGGAGAGGAGCGGGGGAGGCGGGAAAAGGCGCCCGAGGGGGTGAAAGGGTGTAAAAAAGTGTTTGGGGAGGGCGGGGAGGGGATTTGTTGGAACCCGGAAGTGGGAGGCGGAAACCCGGAAGTGGGAGGCGGAAACCGGAAGTGAGGGGGAGAGGAGCGGGGGAGGCGGGAAAAGGCGCCCGAGGGGGTGAAAGGGTGTAAAAAAGTGTTTGGGGAGGGCGGGGAGGGGATTTGTTGGAACCCGGAAGTGGGAGTCGGAAACCCGGAAGTGGGAGGCGGAAACCGGAAGTGAGGGGGAGAGGAGCGGGGGAGGCGGGAAAAGGCGTGCGAGGGTGTGAAACGGTGTAAAAAAGTGTTTGGGGAGGGCGGGGAGGGGATTTGTTGGAACCCGGAAGTGGGAGTCGGAAACCCGGAAGTGGGAGGCGGAAACCGGAAGTGAGGGGGAGAGGAGCGGGGGAGGCGGGAAAAGGCGTCCGAGGGGGTGAAAGGGTGTAAAAAAGTGTTTGGGGAGGGCGGGGAGGGGATTTGTTGGAACCCGGAAGTGGGAGTCGGAAACCCGGAAGTGGGAGGCGGAAACCGGAAGTGAGGGGGAGAGGAGCGGGGGAGGCGGGAAAAGGCGCCCGAGGGGGTGAAAGGGTGTAAAAAAGTGTTTGGGGAGGGCGGGGAGGGGATTTGTTGGAACCCGGAAGTGGGAGTCGGAAACCCGGAAGTGGGAGGCGGAAACCGGAAGTGAGGGGGAGAGGAGCGGGGGAGGCGGGAAAAGGCGCCCGAGGGGGTGAAACGGTGTCAAAAAGTGTTTGGGGAGGGCGGGGAGGGGATTTGTTGGAACCCGGAAGTGGGAGTCGGAAACCCGGAAGTGGGAGGCCGAAACCGGAAGTGAGGGGGAGAGGAGCGGGGGAGGCGGGAAAAGGCGCCCGAGGGGGTGAAACGGTGTAAAAAAGTGTTTGGGGAGGGCGGGGAGGGGATTTGTTGGAACCCGGAAGTGGGAGGCGGAAACCCGGAAGTGGGAGGCGGAAACCGGAAGTGAGGGGGAGAGGAGCGGGGGAGGCGGGAAAAGGCGCCCGAGGTGGGGAAACGGTGTAAAAAAGTGTTTGGGGAGGGCGGGGAGGGGATTTGTTGGAACCCGGAAGTGGGAGTCGGAAACCCGGAAGTGGGAGGCCGAAACCGGAAGTGAGGGGGAGAGGAGCGGGGGAGGCGGGAAAAGGCGCCCGAGGGGGTGAAACGGTGTAAAAAAGTGTTTGGGGAGGGCGGGGAGGGGATTTGTTGGAACCCGGAAGTGGGAGTCGGAAACCCGGAAGTGGGAGGCGGAAACCGGAAGTGAGGGGGAGAGGAGCGGGGGAGGCGGGAAAAGGCGTCCGAGGGGGTGAAAGGGTGTAAAAAAGTGTTTGGGGAGGGCGGGGTAGGGGATTTGTTGGAACCCGGAAGTGGGAGTCGGAAACCCGGAAGTGGGAGGCGGAAACCGGAAGTGAGGGGGAGAGGAGCGGGGGAGGCGGGAAAAGGCGCCCGAGGGGGTGAAAGGGTGTAAAAAAGTGTTTGGGGAGGGCGGGGAGGGGATTTGTTGGAACCCGGAAGTGGGAGTCGGAAACCCGGAAGTGGGAGGCGGAAACCGGAAGTGAGGGGGAGAGGAGCGGGGGAGGCGGGAAAAGGCGCCCGAGGGGGTGAAAGGGTGTAAAAAAGTGTTTGGGGAGGGCGGGGAGGGGATTTGTTGGAACCCGGAAGTGGGAGGCGGAAACCCGGAAGTGGGAGGCGGAAACCGGAAGTGAGGGGGAGAGGAGCGGGGGAGGCGGGAAAAGGCGTGCGAGGGGGTGAAACGGTGTCAAAAAGTGTTTGGGGAGGGCGGGGAGGGGATTTGTTGGAACCCGGAAGTGGGAGGCGGAAACCCGGAAGTGGGAGGCGGAAACCGGAAGTGAGGGGGAGAGGAGCGGGGGAGGCGGGAAAAGGCGCCCGAGGGGGTGAAACGGTGTAAAAAAGTGTTTGGGGAGGGCGGGGAGGGGATTTGTTGGAACCCGGAAGTGGGAGGCGGAAACCCGGAAGTGGGAGGCGGAAACCGGAAGTGAGGGGGAGAGGAGCGGGGGAGGCGGGAAAAGGCGTCCGAGGGGGAGAAACGGTGTAAAAAAGTGTTTGGGGAGGGCGGGGAGGGGATTTGTTGGAACCCGGAAGTGGGAGGCGGAAACCCGGAAGTGGGAGGCGGAAACCGGAAGTGAGGGGGAGAGGAGCGGGGGAGGCGGGAAAAGGCGCCCGAGGGGGTGAAAGGGTGTAAAAAAGTGTTTGGGGAGGGCGGGGAGGGGATTTGTTGGAACCCGGAAGTGGGAGTCGGAAACCCGGAAGTGGGAGGCGGAAACCGGAAGTGAGGGGGAGAGGAGCGGGGGAGGCGGGAAAAGGCGTGTGAGGGTGAGAAACGGTGTAAAAAAGTGTTTGGGGAGGGCGGGGAGGGGATTTGTTGGAACCCGGAAGTGGGAGGCGGAAACCCGGAAGTGGGAGGCGGAAACCGGAAGTGAGGGGGAGAGGAGCGGGGGAGGCGGGAAAAGGCGCCCGAGGGTGTGAAACGGTGTAAAAAAGTGTTTGGGGAGGGCGGGGAGGGGATTTGTTGGAACCCGGAAGTGGGAGGCGGAAACCCGGAAGTGGGAGGCGGAAACCGGAAGTGAGGGGGAGAGGAGCGGGGGAGGCGGGAAAAGGCGCCCGAGGGGGTGAAAGGGTGTAAAAAAGTGTTTGGGGAGGGCGGGGAGGGGATTTGTTGGAACCCGGAAGTGGGAGGCGGAAACCCGGAAGTGGGAGGCGGAAACCGGAAGTGAGGGGGAGAGGAGCGGGGGAGGCGGGAAAAGGCGCCCGAGGGGGTGAAAGGGTGTAAAAAAGTGTTTGGGGAGGGCGGGGAGGGGATTTGTTGGAACCCGGAAGTGGGAGGCGGAAACCCGGAAGTGGGAGGCGGAAACCGGAAGTGAGGGGGAGAGGAGCGGGGGAGGCGGGAAAAGGCGCCCGAGGGGGTGAAACGGTGTAAAAAAGTGTTTGGGGAGGGCGGGGAGGGGATTTGTTGGAACCCGGAAGTGGGAGTCGGAAACCCGGAAGTGGGAGGCGGAAACCGGAAGTGAGGGGGAGAGGAGCGGGGGAGGCGGGAAAAGGCGTGTGAGGGTGAGAAACGGTGTAAAAAAGTGTTTGGGGAGGGCGGGGAGGGGATTTGTTGGAACCCGGAAGTGGGAGGCGGAAACCCGGAAGTGGGAGGCGGAAACCGGAAGTGAGGGGGAGAGGAGCGGGGGAGGCGGGAAAAGGCGTGTGAGGGTGAGAAACGGTGTAAAAAAGTGTTTGGGGAGGGCGGGGAGGGGATTTGTTGGAACCCGGAAGTGGGAGGCGGAAACCCGGAAGTTGGAGGCCGAAACCGGAAGTGAGGGGGAGAGGAGCGGGGGAGGCGGGAAAAGGCGCCCGAGGGGGTGAAACGGTGTCAAAAAGTGTTTGGGGAGGGCGGGGGAGGGGATTTGTTGGAACCCGGAAGTTGGAGGCGGAAACCCGGAAGTGGGAGGCCGAAACCGGAAGTGAGGGGGAGAGGAGCGGGGGAGGCGGAAAAAGGCGTCCGAGGGGGTGAAACGGTGTCAAAAAGTGTTTGGGGAGGGCGGGGGAGGGGATTGGGTGGAACCCGGAAGTGGGAGGCGGAAACCCGGAAGTGGGAGGCCGAAACCGGAAGTGAGGGGGAGAGGAGCGGGGGAGGCGGGAAAAGGCGCCCGAGGGGGTGAAACGGTGTCAAAAAGTGTTTGGGGAGGGCGGGGGAGGGGATTTGTTGGAACCCGGAAGTGGAAGGCGGAAAACCGGAAGTGGGAGGCCGAAACCGGAAGTGAGGGGGAGAGGAGCGGGGGAGGCGGGAAAAGGCGCCCGAGGGGGTGAAACGGTGTCAAAAAGTGTTTGGGGAGGGCGGGGGAGGGGATTTGTTGGAACCCGGAAGTGGGAGGCGGAAACCCGGAAGTGGGAGGCCGAAACCGGAAGTGAGGGGGAGAGGAGCGGGGGAGGCGGGAAAAGGCGTCCGAGGGGGTGAAACGGTGTAAAAAAGTGTTTGGGGAGGGCGGGGGAGGGGATTGGGTGGAACCCGGAAGTGGGAGGCGGAAACCCGGAAGTGGGAGGCCGAAACCGGAAGTGAGGGGGAGAGGAGCGGGGGAGGCGGGAAAAGGCGTCCGAGGGGGTGAAACGGTGTCAAAAAGTGTTTGGGGAGGGCGGGGGAGGGGATTGGGTGGAACCCGGAAGTGGGAGGCGGAAAACCGGAAGTGGGAGGCGGAAACCGGAAGTGAGGGGGAGAGGAGCGGGGGAGGCGGGAAAAGGCGTCCGAGGGGGTGAAAGGGTGTCAAAAAGTGTTTGGGGAGGGCGGGGGAGGGGATTGGGTGGAACCCGGAAGTGGAAGGCGGAAACCCGGAAGTGGGAGGCGGAAACCGGAAGTGAGGGGGAGAGGAGCGGGGGAGGCGGGAAAAGGCGCCCGAGGGGGTGAAACGGTGTCAAAAAGTGTTTGGGGAGGGCGGGGGAGGGGATTGGGTGGAACCCGGAAGTGGGAGGCGGAAACCCGGAAGTGGGAGGCGGAAACCGGAAGTGAGGGGGAGAGGAGCGGGGGAGGCGGGAAAAGGCGCCCGAGGGGGTGAAACGGTGTAAAAAAGTGTTTGGGGAGGGCGGGGAGGGGATTTGTTGGAACCCGGAAGTGGGAGGCGGAAACCCGGAAGTGGGAGGCGGAAACCGGAAGTGAGGGGGAGAGGAGCGGGGGAGGCGGGAAAAGGCGTCCGAGGGGGAGAAACGGTGTAAAAAAGTGTTTGGGGAGGGCGGGGAGGGGATTTGTTGGAACCCGGAAGTGGGAGGCGGAAACCCGGAAGTGGGAGGCGGAAACCGGAAGTGAGGGGGAGAGGAGCGGGGGAGGCGGGAAAAGGCGTGTGAGGGTGAGAAACGGTGTAAAAAAGTGTTTGGGGAGGGCGGGGAGGGGATTTGTTGGAACCCGGAAGTGGGAGGCGGAAACCGGAAGTGAGGGGGAGAGGAGCGGGGGAGGCGGGAAAAGGCGCCCGAGGGGGTGAAAGGGTGTAAAAAAGTGTTTGGGGAGGGCGGGGAGGGGATTTGTTGGAACCCGGAAGTGGGAGTCGGAAACCCGGAAGTGGGAGGCGGAAACCGGAAGTGAGGGGGAGAGGAGCGGGGGAGGCGGGAAAAGGCGTGCGAGGGGGAGAAACGGTGTAAAAAAGTGTTTGGGGAGGGCGGGGAGGGGATTTGTTGGAACCCGGAAGTGGGAGGCGGAAACCCGGAAGTGGGAGGCGGAAACCGGAAGTGAGGGGGAGAGGAGCGGGGGAGGCGTGAAAAGGCGCCCGAGGGGGTGAAAGGGTGTAAAAAAGTGTTTGGGGAGGGCGGGGAGGGGATTTGTTGGAACCCGGAAGTGGGAGTCGGAAACCCGGAAGTGGGAGGCGGAAACCGGAAGTGAGGGGGAGAGGAGCGGGGGAGGCGGGAAAAGGCGCCCGAGGGGGTGAAAGGGTGTAAAAAAGTGTTTGGGGAGGGCGGGGAGGGGATTTGTTGGAACCCAGAAGTGGGAGTCGGAAACCCGGAAGTGGGAGGCGGAAACCGGAAGTGAGGGGGAGAGGAGCGGGGGAGGCGGGAAAAGGCGTGCGAGGGGGAGAAACGGTGTAAAAAAGTGTTTGGGGAGGGCGGGGAGGGGATTTGTTGGAACCCGGAAGTGGGAGGCGGAAACCCGGAAGTGGGAGGCGGAAACCGGAAGTGAGGGGGAGAGGAGCGGGGGAGGCGTGAAAAGGCGCCCGAGGGGGTGAAAGGGTGTAAAAAAGTGTTTGGGGAGGGCGGGGAGGGGATTTGTTGGAACCCGGAAGTGGGAGGCGGAAACCCGGAAGTGGGAGGCGGAAACCGGAAGTGAGGGGGAGAGGAGCGGGGGAGGCGGGAAAAGGCGCCCGAGGGGGTGAAAGGGTGTAAAAAAGTGTTTGGGGAGGGCGGGGAGGGGATTTGTTGGAACCCGGAAGTGGGAGGCGGAAACCCGGAAGTGGGAGGCGGAAACCGGAAGTGAGGGGGAGAGGAGCGGGGGAGGCGGGAAAAGGCGCCCGAGGGGGTGAAAGGGTGTAAAAAAGTGTTTGGGGAGGGCGGGGAGGGGATTTGTTGGAACCCGGAAGTGGGAGTCGGAAACCCGGAAGTGGGAGGCGGAAACCGGAAGTGAGGGGGAGAGGAGCGGGGGAGGCGGGAAAAGGCGTGCGAGGGGGAGAAACGGTGTAAAAAAGTGTTTGGGGAGGGCGGGGAGGGGATTTGTTGGAACCCGGAAGTGGGAGGCGGAAACCCGGAAGTGGGAGGCGGAAACCGGAAGTGAGGGGGAGAGGAGCGGGGGAGGCGGGAAAAGGCGCCCGAGGGGGTGAAAGGGTGTAAAAAAGTGTTTGGGGAGGGCGGGGAGGGGATTTGTTGGAACCCGGAAGTGGGAGGCGGAAACCCGGAAGTGGGAGGCGGAAACCGGAAGTGAGGGGGAGAGGAGCGGGGGAGGCGGGAAAAGGCGCCCGAGGGGGTGAAAGGGTGTAAAAAAGTGTTTGGGGAGGGCGGGGAGGGGATTTGTTGGAACCCGGAAGTGGGAGGCGGAAACCCGGAAGTGGGAGGCGGAAACCGGAAGTGAGGGGGAGAGGAGCGGGGGAGGCGGGAAAAGGCGTGTGAGGGTGAGAAACGGTGTAAAAAAGTGTTTGGGGAGGGCGGGGAGGGGATTTGTTGGAACCCGGAAGTGGGAGGCGGAAACCCGGAAGTGGGAGGCGGAAACCGGAAGTGAGGGGGAGAGGAGCGGGGGAGGCGGGAAAAGGCGTGTGAGGGTGAGAAACGGTGTAAAAAAGTGTTTGGGGAGGGCGGGGAGGGGATTTGTTGGAACCCGGAAGTGGGAGGCGGAAACCCGGAAGTGGGAGGCGGAAACCGGAAGTGAGGGGGAGAGGAGCGGGGGAGGCGGGAAAAGGCGTGTGAGGGTGAGAAACGGTGTAAAAAAGTGTTTGGGGAGGGCGGGGAGGGGATTTGTTGGAACCCGGAAGTGGGAGGCGGAAACCCGGAAGTGGGAGGCGGAAACCGGAAGTGAGGGGGAGAGGAGCGGGGGAGGCGGGAAAAGGCGTCCGAGGGTGTGAAACGGTGTAAAAAAGTGTTTGGGGAGGGCGGGGAGGGGATTTGTTGGAACCCGGAAGTGGGAGGCGGAAACCCGGAAGTGGGAGGCGGAAACCGGAAGTGAGGGGGAGAGGAGCGGGGGAGGCGGGAAAAGGCGCCCGAGGTGGGGAAACGGTGTAAAAAAGTGTTTGGGGAGGGCGGGGAGGGGATTTGTTGGAACCCGGAAGTGGGAGTCGGAAACCCGGAAGTGGGAGGCGGAAACCGGAAGTGAGGGGGAGAGGAGCGGGGGAGGCGGGAAAAGGCGTCCGAGGGGGTGAAAGGGTGTAAAAAAGTGTTTGGGGAGGGCGGGGAGGGGATTTGTTGGAACCCGGAAGTGGGAGGCGGAAACCCGGAAGTGGGAGGCGGAAACCGGAAGTGAGGGGGAGAGGAGCGGGGGAGGCGGGAAAAGGCGTGCGAGGGGGTGAAAGGGTGTAAAAAAGTGTTTGGGGAGGGCGGGGAGGGGATTTGTTGGAACCCGGAAGTGGGAGGCGGAAACCCGGAAGTGGGAGGCGGAAACCGGAAGTGAGGGGGAGAGGAGCGGGGGAGGCGGGAAAAGGCGTGCGAGGGGGTGAAACGGTGTAAAAAAGTGTTTGGGGAGGGCGGGGAGGGGATTTGTTGGAACCCGGAAGTGGGAGTCGGAAACCCGGAAGTGGGAGGCGGAAACCGGAAGTGAGGGGGAGAGGAGCGGGGGAGGCGGGAAAAGGCGCCCGAGGGGGTGAAAGGGTGTAAAAAAGTGTTTGGGGAGGGCGGGGAGGGGATTTGTTGGAACCCGGAAGTGGGAGTCGGAAACCCGGAAGTGGGAGGCGGAAACCGGAAGTGAGGGGGAGAGGAGCGGGGGAGGCGGGAAAAGGCGTGCGAGGGGGTGAAAGGGTGTAAAAAAGTGTTTGGGGAGGGCGGGGAGGGGATTTGTTGGAACCCGGAAGTGGGAGGCGGAAACCCGGAAGTGGGAGGCGGAAACCGGAAGTGAGGGGGAGAGGAGCGGGGGAGGCGGGAAAAGGCGTGCGAGGGGGTGAAACGGTGTAAAAAAGTGTTTGGGGAGGGCGGGGAGGGGATTTGTTGGAACCCGGAAGTGGGAGTCGGAAACCCGGAAGTGGGAGGCGGAAACCGGAAGTGAGGGGGAGAGGAGCGGGGGAGGCGGGAAAAGGCGCCCGAGGGGGTGAAACGGTGTAAAAAAGTGTTTGGGGAGGGCGGGGAGGGGATTTGTTGGAACCCGGAAGTGGGAGTCGGAAACCCGGAAGTGGGAGGCGGAAACCGGAAGTGAGGGGGAGAGGAGCGGGGGAGGCGGGAAAAGGCGCCCGAGGGGGTGAAACGGTGTCAAAAAGTGTTTGGGGAGGGCGGGGAGGGGATTTGTTGGAACCCGGAAGTGGGAGGCGGAAACCCGGAAGTGGGAGGCGGAAACCGGAAGTGAGGGGGAGAGGAGCGGGGGAGGCGGGAAAAGGCGCCCGAGGTGGGGAAACGGTGTAAAAAAGTGTTTGGGGAGGGCGGGGAGGGGATTTGTTGGAACCCGGAAGTGGGAGTCGGAAACCCGGAAGTGGGAGGCGGAAACCGGAAGTGAGGGGGAGAGGAGCGGGGGAGGCGGGAAAAGGCGCCCGAGGGGGTGAAAGGGTGTAAAAAAGTGTTTGGGGAGGGCGGGGAGGGGATTTGTTGGAACCCGGAAGTGGGAGTCGGAAACCCGGAAGTGGGAGGCGGAAACCGGAAGTGAGGGGGAGAGGAGCGGGGGAGGCGGGAAAAGGCGCCCGAGGGGGTGAAAGGGTGTAAAAAAGTGTTTGGGGAGGGCGGGGAGGGGATTTGTTGGAACCCGGAAGTGGGAGGCGGAAACCCGGAAGTGGGAGGCGGAAACCGGAAGTGAGGGGGAGAGGAGCGGGGGAGGCGGGAAAAGGCGCCCGAGGGGGTGAAAGGGTGTAAAAAAGTGTTTGGGGAGGGCGGGGAGGGGATTTGTTGGAACCCGGAAGTGGGAGTCGGAAACCCGGAAGTGGGAGGCGGAAACCGGAAGTGAGGGGGAGAGGAGCGGGGGAGGCGGGAAAAGGCGCCCGAGGGGGTGAAAGGGTGTCAAAAAGTGTTTGGGGAGGGCGGGGAGGGGATTTGTTGGAACCCGGAAGTGGGAGGCGGAAACCCGGAAGTGGGAGGCGGAAACCGGAAGTGAGGGGGAGAGGAGCGGGGGAGGCGGGAAAAGGCGTCCGAGGGGGTGAAAGGGTGTAAAAAAGTGTTTGGGGAGGGCGGGGAGGGGATTTGTTGGAACCCGGAAGTGGGAGGCGGAAACCCGGAAGTGGGAGGCGGAAACCGGAAGTGAGGGGGAGAGGAGCGGGGGAGGCGGGAAAAGGCGCCCGAGGGGGTGAAAGGGTGTAAAAAAGTGTTTGGGGAGGGCGGGGAGGGGATTTGTTGGAACCCGGAAGTGGGAGGCGGAAACCCGGAAGTGGGAGGCGGAAACCGGAAGTGAGGGGGAGAGGAGCGGGGGAGGCGGGAAAAGGCGTGCGAGGGGGAGAAACGGTGTAAAAAAGTGTTTGGGGAGGGCGGGGAGGGGATTTGTTGGAACCCGGAAGTGGGAGTCGGAAACCCGGAAGTGGGAGGCGGAAACCGGAAGTGAGGGGGAGAGGAGCGGGGGAGGCGGGAAAAGGCGCGCGAGGGGGTGAAAGGGTGTAAAAAAGTGTTTGGGGAGGGCGGGGAGGGGATTTGTTGGAACCCGGAAGTGGGAGGCGGAAACCCGGAAGTGGGAGGCGGAAACCGGAAGTGAGGGGGAGAGGAGCGGGGGAGGCGGGAAAAGGCGCCCGAGGGGGTGAAAGGGTGTAAAAAAGTGTTTGGGGAGGGCGGGGAGGGGATTTGTTGGAACCCGGAAGTGGGAGTCGGAAACCCGGAAGTGGGAGGCGGAAACCGGAAGTGAGGGGGAGAGGAGCGGGGGAGGCGGGAAAAGGCGCCCGAGGGGGTGAAAGGGTGTAAAAAAGTGTTTGGGGAGGGCGGGGAGGGGATTTGTTGGAACCCGGAAGTGGGAGTCGGAAACCCGGAAGTGGGAGGCGGAAATCGGAAGTGAGGGGGAGAGGAGCGGGGGAGGCGGGAAAAGGCGCCCGAGGGGGTGAAAGGGTGTAAAAAAGTGGGGAGGGCGGGGAGGGGATTTGTTGGAACCCGGAAGTGGGAGGCGGAAACCCGGAAGTGGGAGGCGGAAACCGGAAGTGAGGGGGAGAGGAGCGGGGGAGGCGGGAAAAGGCGCCCGAGGGGGTGAAAGGGTGTAAAAAAGTGTTTGGGGAGGGCGGGGAGGGGATTTGTTGGAACCCGGAAGTGGGAGTCGGAAACCCGGAAGTGGGAGGCGGAAACCGGAAGTGAGGGGGAGAGGAGCGGGGGAGGCGGGAAAAGGCGCCCGAGGGGGTGAAAGGGTGTAAAAAAGTGTTTGGGGAGGGCGGGGAGGGGATTTGTTGGAACCCGGAAGTGGGAGGCGGAAACCCGGAAGTGGGAGGCGGAAACCGGAAGTGAGGGGGAGAGGAGCGGGGGAGGCGGGAAAAGGCGTGCGAGGGGGTGAAACGGTGTCAAAAAGTGTTTGGGGAGGGCGGGGAGGGGATTTGTTGGAACCCGGAAGTGGGAGGCGGAAACCCGGAAGTGGGAGGCGGAAACCGGAAGTGAGGGGGAGAGGAGCGGGGGAGGCGGGAAAAGGCGCCCGAGGGGGTGAAAGGGTGTAAAAAAGTGTTTGGGGAGGGCGGGGAGGGGATTTGTTGGAACCCGGAAGTGGGAGGCGGAAACCCGGAAGTGGGAGGCGGAAACCGGAAGTGAGGGGGAGAGGAGCGGGGGAGGCGGGAAAAGGCGTGCGAGGGGGTGAAAGGGTGTAAAAAAGTGTTTGGGGAGGGCGGGGAGGGGATTTGTTGGAACCCGGAAGTGGGAGGCGGAAACCCGGAAGTGGGAGGCGGAAACCGGAAGTGAGGGGGAGAGGAGCGGGGGAGGCGGGAAAAGGCGTGCGAGGGGGAGAAACGGTGTAAAAAAGTGTTTGGGGAGGGCGGGGAGGGGATTTGTTGGAACCCGGAAGTGGGAGGCGGAAACCCGGAAGTGGGAGGCGGAAACCGGAAGTGAGGGGGAGAGGAGCGGGGGAGGCGGGAAAAGGCGTCCGAGGGTGAGAAACGGTGTAAAAAAGTGTTTGGGGAGGGCGGGGAGGGGATTTGTTGGAACCCAGAAGTGGGAGTCGGAAACCCGGAAGTGGGAGGCGGAAACCGGAAGTGAGGGGGAGAGGAGCGGGGGAGGCGGGAAAAGGCGTGCGAGGGGGAGAAACGGTGTAAAAAAGTGTTTGGGGAGGGCGGGGAGGGGATTTGTTGGAACCCGGAAGTGGGAGGCGGAAACCCGGAAGTGGGAGGCGGAAACCGGAAGTGAGGGGGAGAGGAGCGGGGGAGGCGTGAAAAGGCGCCCGAGGGGGTGAAAGGGTGTAAAAAAGTGTTTGGGGAGGGCGGGGAGGGGATTTGTTGGAACCCGGAAGTGGGAGGCGGAAACCCGGAAGTGGGAGGCGGAAACCGGAAGTGAGGGGGAGAGGAGCGGGGGAGGCGGGAAAAGGCGCCCGAGGGGGTGAAAGGGTGTAAAAAAGTGTTTGGGGAGGGCGGGGAGGGGATTTGTTGGAACCCGGAAGTGGGAGGCGGAAACCCGGAAGTGGGAGGCGGAAACCGGAAGTGAGGGGGAGAGGAGCGGGGGAGGCGGGAAAAGGCGCCCGAGGGGGTGAAAGGGTGTAAAAAAGTGTTTGGGGAGGGCGGGGAGGGGATTTGTTGGAACCCGGAAGTGGGAGTCGGAAACCCGGAAGTGGGAGGCGGAAACCGGAAGTGAGGGGGAGAGGAGCGGGGGAGGCGGGAAAAGGCGCCCGAGGGGGTGAAACGGTGTAAAAAAGTGTTTGGGGAGGGCGGGGAGGGGATTTGTTGGAACCCGGAAGTGGGAGGCGGAAACCCGGAAGTGGGAGGCGGAAACCGGAAGTGAGGGGGAGAGGAGCGGGGGAGGCGGGAAAAGGCGCCCGAGGGGGTGAAAGGGTGTAAAAAAGTGTTTGGGGAGGGCGGGGAGGGGATTTGTTGGAACCCGGAAGTGGGAGGCGGAAACCCGGAAGTGGGAGGCGGAAACCGGAAGTGAGGGGGAGAGGAGCGGGGGAGGCGGGAAAAGGCGCCCGAGGGGGTGAAAGGGTGTAAAAAAGTGTTTGGGGAGGGCGGGGAGGGGATTTGTTGGAACCCGGAAGTGGGAGTCGGAAACCCGGAAGTGGGAGGCGGAAACCGGAAGTGAGGGGGAGAGGAGCGGGGGAGGCGGGAAAAGGCGTCCGAGGGTGTGAAACGGTGTCAAAAAGTGTTTGGGGAGGGCGGGGAGGGGATTTGTTGGAACCCGGAAGTGGGAGGCGGAAACCCGGAAGTGGGAGGCGGAAACCGGAAGTGAGGGGGAGAGGAGCGGGGGAGGCGGGAAAAGGCGTCCGAGGGTGTGAAACGGTGTAAAAAAGTGTTTGGGGAGGGCGGGGAGGGGATTTGTTGGAACCCGGAAGTGGGAGTCGGAAACCCGGAAGTGGGAGGCGGAAACCGGAAGTGAGGGGGAGAGGAGCGGGGGAGGCGTGAAAAGGCGCCCGAGGTGGGGAAACGGTGTAAAAAAGTGTTTGGGGAGGGCGGGGAGGGGATTTGTTGGAACCCGGAAGTGGGAGTCGGAAACCCGGAAGTGGGAGGCGGAAACCGGAAGTGAGGGGGAGAGGAGCGGGGGAGGCGGGAAAAGGCGCCCGAGGGGGTGAAAGGGTGTAAAAAAGTGTTTGGGGAGGGCGGGGAGGGGATTTGTTGGAACCCGGAAGTGGGAGTCGGAAACCCGGAAGTGGGAGGCGGAAACCGGAAGTGAGGGGGAGAGGAGCGGGGGAGGCGGGAAAAGGCGTGTGAGGGTGAGAAACGGTGTAAAAAAGTGTTTGGGGAGGGCGGGGAGGGGATTTGTTGGAACCCGGAAGTGGGAGGCGGAAACCCGGAAGTGGGAGGCGGAAACCGGAAGTGAGGGGGAGAGGAGCGGGGGAGGCGGGAAAAGGCGTGTGAGGGTGAGAAACGGTGTAAAAAAGTGTTTGGGGAGGGCGGGGGAGGGGATTTGTTGGAACCCGGAAGTGGGAGGCGGAAACCCGGAAGTGGGAGGCGGAAACCGGAAGTGAGGGGGAGAGGAGCGGGGGAGGCGGGAAAAGGCGTCCGAGGGGGTGAAACGGTGTAAAAAAGTGTTTGGGGAGGGCGGGGGAGGGGATTGGGTGGAACCCGGAAGTGGGAGGCGGAAACCCGGAAGTGGGAGGCCGAAACCGGAAGTGAGGGGGAGAGGAGCGGGGGAGGCGGGAAAAGGCGTCCGAGGGGGTGAAACGGTGTCAAAAAGTGTTTGGGGAGGGCGGGGGAGGGGATTGGGTGGAACCCGGAAGTGGGAGGCGGAAACCCGGAAGTGGGAGGCCGAAACCGGAAGTGAGGGGGAGAGGAGCGGGGGAGGCGGGAAAAGGCGCCCGAGGGGGTGAAACGGTGTCAAAAAGTGTTTGGGGAGGGCGGGGGAGGGGATTTGTTGGAACCCGGAAGTGGGAGGCGGAAAACCGGAAGTGGGAGGCCGAAACCGGAAGTGAGGGGGAGAGGAGCGGGGGAGGCGGAAAAAGGCGTCCGAGGGGGTGAAACGGTGTCAAAAAGTGTTTGGGGAGGGCGGGGGAGGGGATTGGGTGGAACCCGGAAGTGGGAGGCGGAAACCCGGAAGTGGGAGGCCGAAACCGGAAGTGAGGGGGAGAGGAGCGGGGGAGGCGGGAAAAGGCGCCCGAGGGGGTGAAACGGTGTAAAAAAGTGTTTGGGGAGGGCGGGGGAGGGGATTTGTTGGAACCCGGAAGTGGGAGGCGGAAACCCGGAAGTGGGAGGCGGAAACCGGAAGTGAGGGGGAGAGGAGCGGGGGAGGCGGGAAAAGGCGCCCGAGGGGGTGAAACGGTGTCAAAAAGTGTTTGGGGAGGGCGGGGGAGGGGATTGGGTGGAACCCGGAAGTGGGAGGCGGAAACCCGGAAGTGGGAGGCCGAAACCGGAAGTGAGGGGGAGAGGAGCGGGGGAGGCGGGAAAAGGCGTCCGAGGGGGTGAAACGGTGTCAAAAAGTGTTTGGGGAGGGCGGGGGAGGGGATTTGTTGGAACCCGGAAGTGGGAGGCGGAAACCCGGAAGTGGGAGGCGGAAACCGGAAGTGAGGGGGAGAGGAGCGGGGGAGGCGGGAAAAGGCGTCCGAGGGGGTGAAACGGTGTAAAAAAGTGTTTGGGGAGGGCGGGGGAGGGGATTGGGTGGAACCCGGAAGTGGGAGGCGGAAACCCGGAAGTGGGAGGCCGAAACCGGAAGTGAGGGGGAGAGGAGCGGGGGAGGCGGGAAAAGGCGCCCGAGGGGGTGAAACGGTGTCAAAAAGTGTTTGGGGAGGGCGGGGGAGGGGATTGGGTGGAACCCGGAAGTGGGAGGCGGAAACCCGGAAGTGGGAGGCCGAAACCGGAAGTGAGGGGGAGAGGAGCGGGGGAGGCGGGAAAAGGCGTCCGAGGGGGTGAAACGGTGTAAAAAAGTGTTTGGGGAGGGCGGGGGAGGGGATTTGTTGGAACCCGGAAGTGGGAGGCGGAAACCCGGAAGTGGGAGGCGGAAACCGGAAGTGAGGGGGAGAGGAGCGGGGGAGGCGGGAAAAGGCGTCCGAGGGGGTGAAACGGTGTCAAAAAGTGTTTGGGGAGGGCGGGGGAGGGGATTTGTTGGAACCCGGAAGTGGGAGGCGGAAACCCGGAAGTGGGAGGCCGAAACCGGAAGTGAGGGGGAGAGGAGCGGGGGAGGCGAGAAAAGGCGTCCGAGGGGGTGAAACGGTGTCAAAAAGTGTTTGGGGAGGGCGGGGAGGGGATTGGGTGGAACCCGGAAGTGGGAGGCGGAAACCCGGAAGTGGGAGGCGGAAACCGGAAGTGAGGGGGAGAGGAGCGGGGGAGGCGGGAAAAGGCGCCCGAGGGGGTGAAAGGGTGTAAAAAAGTGTTTGGGGAGGGCGGGGAGGGGATTTGTTGGAACCCGGAAGTGGGAGTCGGAAACCCGGAAGTGGGAGGCGGAAACCGGAAGTGAGGGGGAGAGGAGCGGGGGAGGCGGGAAAAGGCGCCCGAGGGGGTGAAAGGGTGTCAAAAAGTGTTTGGGGAGGGCGGGGAGGGGATTTGTTGGAACCCGGAAGTGGGAGGCGGAAACCCGGAAGTGGGAGGCGGAAACCGGAAGTGAGGGGGAGAGGAGCGGGGGAGGCGGGAAAAGGCGCCCGAGGGGGTGAAAGGGTGTAAAAAAGTGTTTGGGGAGGGCGGGGAGGGGATTTGTTGGAACCCGGAAGTGGGAGGCGGAAACCCGGAAGTGGGAGGCGGAAATCGGAAGTGAGGGGGAGAGGAGCGGGGGAGGCGGGAAAAGGCGCCCGAGGGGGTGAAAGGGTGTAAAAAAGTGTTTGGGGAGGGCGGGGAGGGGATTTGTTGGAACCCGGAAGTGGGAGTCGGAAACCCGGAAGTGGGAGGCGGAAACCGGAAGTGAGGGGGAGAGGAGCGGGGGAGGCGGGAAAAGGCGCCCGAGGGGGTGAAAGGGTGTAAAAAAGTGTTTGGGGAGGGCGGGGAGGGGATTTGTTGGAACCCGGAAGTGGGAGTCGTAAACCTGGAAGTGGGAGGCGGAAACCGGAAGTGAGGGGGAGAGGAGCGGGGGAGGCGGGAAAAGGCGTGTGAGGGGGTGAAACGGTGTCAAAAAGTGTTTGGGGAGGGCGGGGAGGGGATTTGTTGGAACCCGGAAGTGGGAGGCGGAAACCCGGAAGTGGGAGGCGGAAACCGGAAGTGAGGGGGAGAGGAGCGGGGGAGGCGGGAAAAGGCGCCCGAGGGGGTGAAAGGGTGTAAAAAAGTGTTTGGGGAGGGCGGGGAGGGGATTTGTTGGAACCCGGAAGTGGGAGTCGGAAACCCGGAAGTGGGAGGCGGAAACCGGAAGTGAGGGGGAGAGGAGCGGGGGAGGCGGGAAAAGGCGCCCGAGGGGGTGAAAGGGTGTAAAAAAGTGTTTGGGGAGGGCGGGGAGGGGATTTGTTGGAACCCGGAAGTGGGAGGCGGAAACCCGGAAGTGGGAGGCGGAAACCGGAAGTGAGGGGGAGAGGAGCGGGGGAGGCGGGAAAAGGCGCCCGAGGGGGTGAAACGGTGTCAAAAAGTGTTTGGGGAGGGCGGGGAGGGGATTTGTTGGAACCCGGAAGTGGGAGTCGGAAACCCGGAAGTGGGAGGCGGAAACCGGAAGTGAGGGGGAGAGGAGCGGGGGAGGCGGGAAAAGGCGCCCGAGGGGGTGAAAGGGTGTAAAAAAGTGTTTGGGGAGGGCGGGGAGGGGATTTGTTGGAACCCGGAAGTGGGAGGCGGAAACCCGGAAGTGGGAGGCGGAAACCGGAAGTGAGGGGGAGAGGAGCGGGGGAGGCGGGAAAAGGCGCCCGAGGTGGGGAAACGGTGTAAAAAAGTGTTTGGGGAGGGCGGGGAGGGGATTTGTTGGAACCCGGAAGTGGGAGTCGGAAACCCGGAAGTGGGAGGCGGAAACCGGAAGTGAGGGGGAGAGGAGCGGGGGAGGCGGGAAAAGGCGCGCGAGGGGGAGAAACGGTGTAAAAAAGTGTTTGGGGAGGGCGGGGAGGGGATTTGTTGGAACCCGGAAGTGGGAGGCGGAAACCCGGAAGTGGGAGGCGGAAACCGGAAGTGAGGGGGAGAGGAGCGGGGGAGGCGGGAAAAGGCGCCCGAGGTGGGGAAACGGTGTAAAAAAGTGTTTGGGGAGGGCGGGGAGGGGATTTGTTGGAACCCGGAAGTGGGAGTCGGAAACCCGGAAGTGGGAGGCGGAAACCGGAAGTGAGGGGGAGAGGAGCGGGGGAGGCGGGAAAAGGCGCCCGAGGGGGTGAAAGGGTGTAAAAAAGTGTTTGGGGAGGGCGGGGAGGGGATTTGTTGGAACCCGGAAGTGGGAGTCGGAAACCCGGAAGTGGGAGGCGGAAACCGGAAGTGAGGGGGAGAGGAGCGGGGGAGGCGGGAAAAGGCGCCCGAGGGGGTGAAAGGGTGTAAAAAAGTGTTTGGGGAGGGCGGGGAGGGGATTTGTTGGAACCCGGAAGTGGGAGGCGGAAACCCGGAAGTGGGAGGCGGAAACCGGAAGTGAGGGGGAGAGGAGCGGGGGAGGCGGGAAAAGGCGTGCGAGGGGGTGAAACGGTGTCAAAAAGTGTTTGGGGAGGGCGGGGAGGGGATTTGTTGGAACCCGGAAGTGGGAGGCGGAAACCCGGAAGTGGGAGGCCGAAACCGGAAGTGAGGGGGAGAGGAGCGGGGGAGGCGGGAAAAGGCGCCCGAGGGGGTGAAACGGTGTAAAAAAGTGTTTGGGGAGGGCGGGGAGGGGATTTGTTGGAACCCGGAAGTGGGAGGCGGAAACCCGGAAGTGGGAGGCGGAAACCGGAAGTGAGGGGGAGAGGAGCGGGGGAGGCGGGAAAAGGCGTCCGAGGGGGAGAAACGGTGTAAAAAAGTGTTTGGGGAGGGCGGGGAGGGGATTTGTTGGAACCCGGAAGTGGGAGGCGGAAACCCGGAAGTGGGAGGCGGAAACCGGAAGTGAGGGGGAGAGGAGCGGGGGAGGCGGGAAAAGGCGTGTGAGGGTGAGAAACGGTGTAAAAAAGTGTTTGGGGAGGGCGGGGAGGGGATTTGTTGGAACCCGGAAGTGGGAGTCGGAAACCCGGAAGTGGGAGGCGGAAACCGGAAGTGAGGGGGAGAGGAGCGGGGGAGGCGGGAAAAGGCGTCCGAGGGGGTGAAAGGGTGTAAAAAAGTGTTTGGGGAGGGCGGGGAGGGGATTTGTTGGAACCCAGAAGTGGGAGTCGGAAACCCGGAAGTGGGAGGCGGAAACCGGAAGTGAGGGGGAGAGGAGCGGGGGAGGCGGGAAAAGGCGTGCGAGGGGGAGAAACGGTGTAAAAAAGTGTTTGGGGAGGGCGGGGAGGGGATTTGTTGGAACCCGGAAGTGGGAGTCGGAAACCCGGAAGTGGGAGGCGGAAACCGGAAGTGAGGGGGAGAGGAGCGGGGGAGGCGTGAAAAGGCGCCCGAGGGGGTGAAAGGGTGTAAAAAAGTGTTTGGGGAGGGCGGGGAGGGGATTTGTTGGAACCCGGAAGTGGGAGGCGGAAACCCGGAAGTGGGAGGCGGAAACCGGAAGTGAGGGGGAGAGGAGCGGGGGAGGCGGGAAAAGGCGCCCGAGGGGGTGAAAGGGTGTAAAAAAGTGTTTGGGGAGGGCGGGGAGGGGATTTGTTGGAACCCGGAAGTGGGAGGCGGAAACCCGGAAGTGGGAGGCGGAAACCGGAAGTGAGGGGGAGAGGAGCGGGGGAGGCGGGAAAAGGCGCCCGAGGGGGTGAAACGGTGTAAAAAAGTGTTTGGGGAGGGCGGGGAGGGGATTTGTTGGAACCCGGAAGTGGGAGTCGGAAACCCGGAAGTGGGAGGCGGAAACCGGAAGTGAGGGGGAGAGGAGCGGGGGAGGCGGGAAAAGGCGTGCGAGGGGGAGAAACGGTGTCAAAAAGTGTTTGGGGAGGGCGGGGAGGGGATTTGTTGGAACCCGGAAGTGGGAGGCGGAAACCCGGAAGTGGGAGGCGGAAACCGGAAGTGAGGGGGAGAGGAGCGGGGGAGGCGGGAAAAGGCGCCCGAGGGGGTGAAAGGGTGTAAAAAAGTGTTTGGGGAGGGCGGGGAGGGGATTTGTTGGAACCCGGAAGTGGGAGGCGGAAACCCGGAAGTGGGAGGCGGAAACCGGAAGTGAGGGGGAGAGGAGCGGGGGAGGCGGGAAAAGGCGCCCGAGGGGGTGAAAGGGTGTAAAAAAGTGTTTGGGGAGGGCGGGGAGGGGATTTGTTGGAACCCGGAAGTGGGAGGCGGAAACCCGGAAGTGGGAGGCGGAAACCGGAAGTGAGGGGGAGAGGAGCGGGGGAGGCGGGAAAAGGCGTGCGAGGGGGAGAAACGGTGTAAAAAAGTGTTCGGGGAGGGCGGGGAGGGGATTTGTTGGAACCCGGAAGTGGGAGGCGGAAACCCGGAAGTGGGAGGCGGAAACCGGAAGTGAGGGGGAGAGGAGCGGGGGAGGCGGGAAAAGGCGCCCGAGGTGGGGAAACGGTGTAAAAAAGTGTTTGGGGAGGGCGGGGAGGGGATTTGTTGGAACCCGGAAGTGGGAGTCGGAAACCCGGAAGTGGGAGGCGGAAACCGGAAGTGAGGGGGAGAGGAGCGGGGGAGGCGGGAAAAGGCGCCCGAGGGGGTGAAAGGGTGTAAAAAAGTGTTTGGGGAGGGCGGGGAGGGGATTTGTTGGAACCCGGAAGTGGGAGTCGGAAACCCGGAAGTGGGAGGCGGAAACCGGAAGTGAGGGGGAGAGGAGCGGGGGAGGCGGGAAAAGGCGCCCGAGGGGGTGAAAGGGTGTAAAAAAGTGTTTGGGGAGGGCGGGGAGGGGATTTGTTGGAACCCGGAAGTGGGAGGCGGAAACCCGGAAGTGGGAGGCGGAAACCGGAAGTGAGGGGGAGAGGAGCGGGGGAGGCGGGAAAAGGCGTCCGAGGGTGTGAAACGGTGTAAAAAAGTGTTTGGGGAGGGCGGGGAGGGGATTTGTTGGAACCCGGAAGTGGGAGTCGGAAACCCGGAAGTGGGAGGCGGAAACCGGAAGTGAGGGGGAGAGGAGCGGGGGAGGCGGGAAAAGGCGTCCGAGGGGGTGAAAGGGTGTAAAAAAGTGTTTGGGGAGGGCGGGGAGGGGATTTGTTGGAACCCGGAAGTGGGAGTCGGAAACCCGGAAGTGGGAGGCGGAAACCGGAAGTGAGGGGGAGAGGAGCGGGGGAGGCGGGAAAAGGCGCCCGAGGGGGTGAAAGGGTGTAAAAAAGTGTTTGGGGAGGGCGGGGAGGGGATTTGTTGGAACCCGGAAGTGGGAGTCGGAAACCCGGAAGTGGGAGGCGGAAACCGGAAGTGAGGGGGAGAGGAGCGGGGGAGGCGGGAAAAGGCGTGCGAGGGGGAGAAACGGTGTCAAAAAGTGTTTGGGGAGGGCGGGGAGGGGATTTGTTGGAACCCGGAAGTGGGAGGCGGAAACCCGGAAGTGGGAGGCGGAAACCGGAAGTGAGGGGGAGAGGAGCGGGGGAGGCGGGAAAAGGCGCCCGAGGGGGTGAAAGGGTGTAAAAAAGTGTTTGGGGAGGGCGGGGAGGGGATTTGTTGGAACCCGGAAGTGGGAGGCGGAAACCCGGAAGTGGGAGGCGGAAACCGGAAGTGAGGGGGAGAGGAGCGGGGGAGGCGGGAAAAGGCGCCCGAGGGGGTGAAAGGGTGTAAAAAAGTGTTTGGGGAGGGCGGGGAGGGGATTTGTTGGAACCCGGAAGTGGGAGTCGGAAACCCGGAAGTGGGAGGCGGAAACCGGAAGTGAGGGGGAGAGGAGCGGGGGAGGCGGGAAAAGGCGTGCGAGGGGGAGAAACGGTGTAAAAAAGTGTTCGGGGAGGGCGGGGAGGGGATTTGTTGGAACCCGGAAGTGGGAGGCGGAAACCCGGAAGTGGGAGGCGGAAACCGGAAGTGAGGGGGAGAGGAGCGGGGGAGGCGGGAAAAGGCGCCCGAGGGGGTGAAAGGGTGTAAAAAAGTGTTTGGGGAGGGCGGGGAGGGGATTTGTTGGAACCCGGAAGTGGGAGGCGGAAACCCGGAAGTGGGAGGCGGAAACCGGAAGTGAGGGGGAGAGGAGCGGGGGAGGCGGGAAAAGGCGCGCGAGGGGGAGAAACGGTGTAAAAAAGTGTTTGGGGAGGGCGGGGAGGGGATTTGTTGGAACCCGGAAGTGGGAGGCGGAAACCCGGAAGTGGGAGGCGGAAACCGGAAGTGAGGGGGAGAGGAGCGGGGGAGGCGGGAAAAGGCGCGCGAGGGGGTGAAAGGGTGTAAAAAAGTGTTTGGGGAGGGCGGGGAGGGGATTTGTTGGAACCCGGAAGTGGGAGTCGGAAACCCGGAAGTGGGAGGCGGAAACCGGAAGTGAGGGGGAGAGGAGCGGGGGAGGCGGGAAAAGGCGTGCGAGGGTGAGAAACGGTGTAAAAAAGTGTTTGGGGAGGGCGGGGAGGGGATTTGTTGGAACCCGGAAGTGGGAGGCGGAAACCCGGAAGTGGGAGGCGGAAACCGGAAGTGAGGGGGAGAGGAGCGGGGGAGGCGGGAAAAGGCGTGTGAGGGTGAGAAACGGTGTAAAAAAGTGTTTGGGGAGGGCGGGGAGGGGATTTGTTGGAACCCGGAAGTGGGAGGCGGAAACCCGGAAGTGGGAGGCGGAAACCGGAAGTGAGGGGGAGAGGAGCGGGGGAGGCGGGAAAAGGCGTCCGAGGGTGTGAAACGGTGTAAAAAAGTGTTTGGGGAGGGCGGGGAGGGGATTTGTTGGAACCCGGAAGTGGGAGGCGGAAACCCGGAAGTGGGAGGCGGAAACCGGAAGTGAGGGGGAGAGGAGCGGGGGAGGCGGGAAAAGGCGCCCGAGGTGGGGAAACGGTGTAAAAAAGTGTTTGGGGAGGGCGGGGAGGGGATTTGTTGGAACCCGGAAGTGGGAGTCGGAAACCCGGAAGTGGGAGGCGGAAACCGGAAGTGAGGGGGAGAGGAGCGGGGGAGGCGGGAAAAGGCGCCCGAGGGGGTGAAAGGGTGTAAAAAAGTGTTTGGGGAGGGCGGGGAGGGGATTTGTTGGAACCCGGAAGTGGGAGGCGGAAACCCGGAAGTGGGAGGCGGAAACCGGAAGTGAGGGGGAGAGGAGCGGGGGAGGCGGGAAAAGGCGCCCGAGGGGGTGAAAGGGTGTAAAAAAGTGTTTGGGGAGGGCGGGGAGGGGATTTGTTGGAACCCGGAAGTGGGAGTCGGAAACCCGGAAGTGGGAGGCGGAAACCGGAAGTGAGGGGGAGAGGAGCGGGGGAGGCGGGAAAAGGCGTGCGAGGGGGTGAAACGGTGTAAAAAAGTGTTTGGGGAGGGCGGGGAGGGGATTTGTTGGAACCCGGAAGTGGGAGGCGGAAACCCGGAAGTGGGAGGCGGAAACCGGAAGTGAGGGGGAGAGGAGCGGGGGAGGCGGGAAAAGGCGCCCGAGGGGGTGAAAGGGTGTAAAAAAGTGTTTGGGGAGGGCGGGGAGGGGATTTGTTGGAACCCGGAAGTGGGAGTCGTAAACCCGGAAGTGGGAGGCGGAAACCGGAAGTGAGGGGGAGAGGAGCGGGGGAGGCGGGAAAAGGCGCCCGAGGGGGTGAAACGGTGTCAAAAAGTGTTTGGGGAGGGCGGGGAGGGGATTTGTTGGAACCCGGAAGTGGGAGGCGGAAACCCGGAAGTGGGAGGCGGAAACCGGAAGTGAGGGGGAGAGGAGCGGGGGAGGCGGGAAAAGGCGTGTGAGGGTGAGAAACGGTGTAAAAAAGTGTTTGGGGAGGGCGGGGAGGGGATTTGTTGGAACCCGGAAGTGGGAGTCGGAAACCCGGAAGTGGGAGGCGGAAACCGGAAGTGAGGGGGAGAGGAGCGGGGGAGGCGGGAAAAGGCGCCCGAGGGGGTGAAAGGGTGTAAAAAAGTGTTTGGGGAGGGCGGGGAGGGGATTTGTTGGAACCCGGAAGTGGGAGTCGGAAACCCGGAAGTGGGAGGCGGAAACCGGAAGTGAGGGGGAGAGGAGCGGGGGAGGCGGGAAAAGGCGCCCGAGGTGGGGAAACGGTGTAAAAAAGTGTTTGGGGAGGGCGGGGAGGGGATTTGTTGGAACCCGGAAGTGGGAGTCGGAAACCCGGAAGTGGGAGGCGGAAACCGGAAGTGAGGGGGAGAGGAGCGGGGGAGGCGGGAAAAGGCGTGCGAGGGGGTGAAAGGGTGTAAAAAAGTGTTTGGGGAGGGCGGGGAGGGGATTTGTTGGAACCCGGAAGTGGGAGGCGGAAACCCGGAAGTGGGAGGCGGAAACCGGAAGTGAGGGGGAGAGGAGCGGGGGAGGCGGGAAAAGGCGCCCGAGGGGGTGAAAGGGTGTAAAAAAGTGTTTGGGGAGGGCGGGGAGGGGATTTGTTGGAACCCGGAAGTGGGAGGCGGAAACCCGGAAGTGGGAGGCGGAAACCGGAAGTGAGGGGGAGAGGAGCGGGGGAGGCGGGAAAAGGCGTGCGAGGGGGTGAAACGGTGTCAAAAAGTGTTTGGGGAGGGCGGGGAGGGGATTTGTTGGAACCCGGAAGTGGGAGTCGGAAACCCGGAAGTGGGAGGCGGAAACCGGAAGTGAGGGGGAGAGGAGCGGGGGAGGCGGGAAAAGGCGTGCGAGGGGGAGAAACGGTGTCAAAAAGTGTTTGGGGAGGGCGGGGAGGGGATTTGTTGGAACCCGGAAGTGGGAGGCGGAAACCCGGAAGTGGGAGGCGGAAACCGGAAGTGAGGGGGAGAGGAGCGGGGGAGGCGGGAAAAGGCGCGCGAGGGGGTGAAAGGGTGTAAAAAAGTGTTTGGGGAGGGCGGGGAGGGGATTTGTTGGAACCCGGAAGTGGGAGGCGGAAACCCGGAAGTGGGAGGCGGAAACCGGAAGTGAGGGGGAGAGGAGCGGGGGAGGCGGGAAAAGGCGCCCGAGGGGGTGAAAGGGTGTAAAAAAGTGTTTGGGGAGGGCGGGGAGGGGATTTGTTGGAACCCGGAAGTGGGAGTCGGAAACCCGGAAGTGGGAGGCGGAAACCGGAAGTGAGGGGGAGAGGAGCGGGGGAGGCGGGAAAAGGCGCCCGAGGGGGTGAAAGGGTGTAAAAAAGTGTTTGGGGAGGGCGGGGAGGGGATTTGTTGGAACCCGGAAGTGGGAGGCGGAAACCCGGAACTGGGAGGCGGAAATCGGAAGTGAGGGGGAGAGGAGCGGGGGAGGCGGGAAAAGGCGCCCGAGGGGGTGAAAGGGTGTAAAAAAGTGTTTGGGGAGGGCGGGGAGGGGATTTGTTGGAACCCGGAAGTGGGAGGCGGAAACCCGGAAGTGGGAGGCGGAAACCGGAAGTGAGGGGGAGAGGAGCGGGGGAGGCGGGAAAAGGCGCCCGAGGGGGTGAAAGGGTGTAAAAAAGTGTTTGGGGAGGGCGGGGAGGGGATTTGTTGGAACCCGGAAGTGGGAGGCGGAAACCCGGAAGTGGGAGGCGGAAACCGGAAGTGAGGGGGAGAGGAGCGGGGGAGGCGGGAAAAGGCGTGCGAGGGGGAGAAACGGTGTAAAAAAGTGTTTGGGGAGGGCGGGGAGGGGATTTGTTGGAACCCGGAAGTGGGAGGCGGAAACCCGGAAGTGGGAGGCGGAAACCGGAAGTGAGGGGGAGAGGAGCGGGGGAGGCGGGAAAAGGCGCCCGAGGTGGGGAAACGGTGTAAAAAAGTGTTTGGGGAGGGCGGGGAGGGGATTTGTTGGAACCCGGAAGTGGGAGTCGGAAACCCGGAAGTGGGAGGCGGAAACCGGAAGTGAGGGGGAGAGGAGCGGGGGAGGCGGGAAAAGGCGCCCGAGGGGGTGAAAGGGTGTAAAAAAGTGTTTGGGGAGGGCGGGGAGGGGATTTGTTGGAACCCGGAAGTGGGAGTCGGAAACCCGGAAGTGGGAGGCGGAAACCGGAAGTGAGGGGGAGAGGAGCGGGGGAGGCGGGAAAAGGCGCCCGAGGGGGTGAAAGGGTGTAAAAAAGTGTTTGGGGAGGGCGGGGAGGGGATTTGTTGGAACCCGGAAGTGGGAGGCGGAAACCCGGAAGTGGGAGGCGGAAACCGGAAGTGAGGGGGAGAGGAGCGGGGGAGGCGGGAAAAGGCGTCCGAGGGTGTGAAACGGTGTAAAAAAGTGTTTGGGGAGGGCGGGGAGGGGATTTGTTGGAACCCGGAAGTGGGAGTCGGAAACCCGGAAGTGGGAGGCGGAAACCGGAAGTGAGGGGGAGAGGAGCGGGGGAGGCGGGAAAAGGCGTCCGAGGGGGTGAAAGGGTGTAAAAAAGTGTTTGGGGAGGGCGGGGAGGGGATTTGTTGGAACCCGGAAGTGGGAGTCGGAAACCCGGAAGTGGGAGGCGGAAACCGGAAGTGAGGGGGAGAGGAGCGGGGGAGGCGGGAAAAGGCGTGCGAGGGGGTGAAAGGGTGTAAAAAAGTGTTTGGGGAGGGCGGGGAGGGGATTTGTTGGAACCCGGAAGTGGGAGTCGGAAACCCGGAAGTGGGAGGCGGAAACCGGAAGTGAGGGGGAGAGGAGCGGGGGAGGCGGGAAAAGGCGTGCGAGGGGGAGAAACGGTGTCAAAAAGTGTTTGGGGAGGGCGGGGAGGGGATTTGTTGGAACCCGGAAGTGGGAGGCGGAAACCCGGAAGTGGGAGGCGGAAACCGGAAGTGAGGGGGAGAGGAGCGGGGGAGGCGGGAAAAGGCGCCCGAGGGGGTGAAAGGGTGTAAAAAAGTGTTTGGGGAGGGCGGGGAGGGGATTTGTTGGAACCCGGAAGTGGGAGGCGGAAACCCGGAAGTGGGAGGCGGAAACCGGAAGTGAGGGGGAGAGGAGCGGGGGAGGCGGGAAAAGGCGCCCGAGGGGGTGAAAGGGTGTAAAAAAGTGTTTGGGGAGGGCGGGGAGGGGATTTGTTGGAACCCGGAAGTGGGAGGCGGAAACCCGGAAGTGGGAGGCGGAAATCGGAAGTGAGGGGGAGAGGAGCGGGGGAGGCGGGAAAAGGCGCCCGAGGGGGTGAAAGGGTGTAAAAAAGTGTTTGGGGAGGGCGGGGAGGGGATTTGTTGGAACCCGGAAGTGGGAGTCGGAAACCCGGAAGTGGGAGGCGGAAACCGGAAGTGAGGGGGAGAGGAGCGGGGGAGGCGGGAAAAGGCGCCCGAGGGGGTGAAAGGGTGTAAAAAAGTGTTTGGGGAGGGCGGGGAGGGGATTTGTTGGAACCCGGAAGTGGGAGGCGGAAACCCGGAAGTGGGAGGCGGAAACCGGAAGTGAGGGGGAGAGGAGCGGGGGAGGCGGGAAAAGGCGTGTGAGGGGGTGAAACGGTGTCAAAAAGTGTTTGGGGAGGGCGGGGAGGGGATTTGTTGGAACCCGGAAGTGGGAGTCGGAAACCCGGAAGTGGGAGGCGGAAACCGGAAGTGAGGGGGAGAGGAGCGGGGGAGGCGGGAAAAGGCGTGCGAGGGGGTGAAACGGTGTCAAAAAGTGTTTGGGGAGGGCGGGGAGGGGATTTGTTGGAACCCGGAAGTGGGAGTCGGAAACCCGGAAGTGGGAGGCGGAAACCGGAAGTGAGGGGGAGAGGAGCGGGGGAGGCGGGAAAAGGCGTGCGAGGGGGTGAAAGGGTGTAAAAAAGTGTTTGGGGAGGGCGGGGAGGGGATTTGTTGGAACCCGGAAGTGGGAGGCGGAAACCCGGAAGTGGGAGGCGGAAACCGGAAGTGAGGGGGAGAGGAGCGGGGGAGGCGGGAAAAGGCGCCCGAGGGGGTGAAAGGGTGTAAAAAAGTGTTTGGGGAGGGCGGGGAGGGGATTTGTTGGAACCCGGAAGTGGGAGTCGGAAACCCGGAAGTGGGAGGCGGAAACCGGAAGTGAGGGGGAGAGGAGCGGGGGAGGCGGGAAAAGGCGCCCGAGGGGGTGAAAGGGTGTAAAAAAGTGTTTGGGGAGGGCGGGGAGGGGATTTTTTGGAACCCGGAAGTGGGAGTCGGAAACCCGGAAGTGGGAGGCGGAAACCGGAAGTGAGGGGGAGAGGAGCGGGGGAGGCGGGAAAAGGCGCCCGAGGGGGTGAAAGGGTGTAAAAAAGTGTTTGGGGAGGGCGGGGAGGGGATTTGTTGGAACCCGGAAGTGGGAGTCGTAAACCTGGAAGTGGGAGGCGGAAACCGGAAGTGAGGGGGAGAGGAGCGGGGGAGGCGGGAAAAGGCGTGTGAGGGGGTGAAACGGTGTCAAAAAGTGTTTGGGGAGGGCGGGGAGGGGATTTGTTGGAACCCGGAAGTGGGAGGCGGAAACCCGGAAGTGGGAGGCGGAAACCGGAAGTGAGGGGGAGAGGAGCGGGGGAGGCGGGAAAAGGCGTCCGAGGGGGTGAAAGGGTGTAAAAAAGTGTTTGGGGAGGGCGGGGAGGGGATTTGTTGGAACCCGGAAGTGGGAGGCGGAAACCCGGAAGTGGGAGGCGGAAACCGGAAGTGAGGGGGAGAGGAGCGGGGGAGGCGGGAAAAGGCGCCCGAGGGGGTGAAAGGGTGTAAAAAAGTGTTTGGGGAGGGCGGGGAGGGGATTTGTTGGAACCCGGAAGTGGGAGGCGGAAACCCGGAAGTGGGAGGCGGAAACCGGAAGTGAGGGGGAGAGGAGCGGGGGAGGCGGGAAAAGGCGCCCGAGGGGGTGAAACGGTGTCAAAAAGTGTTTGGGGAGGGCGGGGAGGGGATTTGTTGGAACCCGGAAGTGGGAGTCGGAAACCCGGAAGTGGGAGGCGGAAACCGGAAGTGAGGGGGAGAGGAGCGGGGGAGGCGGGAAAAGGCGCCCGAGGGGGTGAAAGGGTGTAAAAAAGTGTTTGGGGAGGGCGGGGAGGGGATTTTTTGGAACCCGGAAGTGGGAGTCGGAAACCCGGAAGTGGGAGGCGGAAACCGGAAGTGAGGGGGAGAGGAGCGGGGGAGGCGGGAAAAGGCGCCCGAGGGGGTGAAACGGTGTAAAAAAGTGTTTGGGGAGGGCGGGGAGGGGATTTGTTGGAACCCGGAAGTGGGAGTCGGAAACCCGGAAGTGGGAGGCGGAAATCGGAAGTGAGGGGGAGAGGAGCGGGGGAGGCGGGAAAAGGCGCCCGAGGGGGTGAAAGGGTGTAAAAAAGTGTTTGGGGAGGGCGGGGAGGGGATTTGTTGGAACCCGGAAGTGGGAGGCGGAAACCCGGAAGTGGGAGGCGGAAACCGGAAGTGAGGGGGAGAGGAGCGGGGGAGGCGGGAAAAGGCGCCCGAGGGGGTGAAAGGGTGTAAAAAAGTGTTTGGGGAGGGCGGGGAGGGGATTTGTTGGAACCCGGAAGTGGGAGTCGGAAACCCGGAAGTGGGAGGCGGAAACCGGAAGTGAGGGGGAGAGGAGCGGGGGAGGCGGGAAAAGGCGTGTGAGGGGGAGAAACGGTGTCAAAAAGTGTTTGGGGAGGGCGGGGAGGGGATTTGTTGGAACCCGGAAGTGGGAGGCGGAAACCCGGAAGTGGGAGGCGGAAACCGGAAGTGAGGGGGAGAGGAGCGGGGGAGGCGGGAAAAGGCGTCCGAGGGGGTGAAACGGTGTAAAAAAGTGTTTGGGGAGGGCGGGGAGGGGATTTGTTGGAACCCGGAAGTGGGAGTCGGAAACCCGGAAGTGGGAGGCGGAAACCGGAAGTGAGGGGGAGAGGAGCGGGGGAGGCGGGAAAAGGCGTGCGAGGGGGAGAAAGGGTGTAAAAAAGTGTTTGGGGAGGGCGGGGAGGGGATTTGTTGGAACCCGGAAGTGGGAGGCGGAAACCCGGAAGTGGGAGGCGGAAACCGGAAGTGAGGGGGAGAGGAGCGGGGGAGGCGGGAAAAGGCGTGTGAGGGGGTGAAAGGGTGTAAAAAAGTGTTTGGGGAGGGCGGGGAGGGGATTTGTTGGAACCCGGAAGTGGGAGTCGGAAACCCGGAAGTGGGAGGCGGAAACCGGAAGTGAGGGGGAGAGGAGCGGGGGAGGCGGGAAAAGGCGTGCGAGGGGGTGAAACGGTGTCAAAAAGTGTTTGGGGAGGGCGGGGAGGGGATTTGTTGGAACCCGGAAGTGGGAGTCGGAAACCCGGAAGTGGGAGGCGGAAACCGGAAGTGAGGGGGAGAGGAGCGGGGGAGGCGGGAAAAGGCGTGCGAGGGGGTGAAAGGGTGTAAAAAAGTGTTTGGGGAGGGCGGGGAGGGGATTTGTTGGAACCCGGAAGTGGGAGGCGGAAACCCGGAAGTGGGAGGCGGAAACCGGAAGTGAGGGGGAGAGGAGCGGGGGAGGCGGGAAAAGGCGCCCGAGGGGGTGAAAGGGTGTAAAAAAGTGTTTGGGGAGGGCGGGGAGGGGATTTGTTGGAACCCGGAAGTGGGAGTCGGAAACCCGGAAGTGGGAGGCGGAAACCGGAAGTGAGGGGGAGAGGAGCGGGGGAGGCGGGAAAAGGCGCCCGAGGGGGTGAAAGGGTGTAAAAAAGTGTTTGGGGAGGGCGGGGAGGGGATTTTTTGGAACCCGGAAGTGGGAGTCGGAAACCCGGAAGTGGGAGGCGGAAACCGGAAGTGAGGGGGAGAGGAGCGGGGGAGGCGGGAAAAGGCGCCCGAGGGGGTGAAAGGGTGTAAAAAAGTGTTTGGGGAGGGCGGGGAGGGGATTTGTTGGAACCCGGAAGTGGGAGTCGTAAACCTGGAAGTGGGAGGCGGAAACCGGAAGTGAGGGGGAGAGGAGCGGGGGAGGCGGGAAAAGGCGTGTGAGGGGGTGAAACGGTGTCAAAAAGTGTTTGGGGAGGGCGGGGAGGGGATTTGTTGGAACCCGGAAGTGGGAGGCGGAAACCCGGAAGTGGGAGGCGGAAACCGGAAGTGAGGGGGAGAGGAGCGGGGGAGGCGGGAAAAGGCGTGCGAGGGGGTGAAACGGTGTCAAAAAGTGTTTGGGGAGGGCGGGGAGGGGATTTGTTGGAACCCGGAAGTGGGAGTCGGAAACCCGGAAGTGGGAGGCGGAAACCGGAAGTGAGGGGGAGAGGAGCGGGGGAGGCGGGAAAAGGCGCCCGAGGGGGTGAAAGGGTGTAAAAAAGTGTTTGGGGAGGGCGGGGAGGGGATTTGTTGGAACCCGGAAGTGGGAGGCGGAAACCCGGAAGTGGGAGGCGGAAACCGGAAGTGAGGGGGAGAGGAGCGGGGGAGGCGGGAAAAGGCGCCCGAGGGGGTGAAACGGTGTCAAAAAGTGTTTGGGGAGGGCGGGGAGGGGATTTGTTGGAACCCGGAAGTGGGAGTCGGAAACCCGGAAGTGGGAGGCGGAAACCGGAAGTGAGGGGGAGAGGAGCGGGGGAGGCGGGAAAAGGCGCCCGAGGGGGTGAAAGGGTGTAAAAAAGTGTTTGGGGAGGGCGGGGAGGGGATTTTTTGGAACCCGGAAGTGGGAGTCGGAAACCCGGAAGTGGGAGGCGGAAACCGGAAGTGAGGGGGAGAGGAGCGGGGGAGGCGGGAAAAGGCGCCCGAGGGGGTGAAAGGGTGTAAAAAAGTGTTTGGGGAGGGCGGGGAGGGGATTTGTTGGAACCCGGAAGTGGGAGTCGGAAACCCGGAAGTGGGAGGCGGAAATCGGAAGTGAGGGGGAGAGGAGCGGGGGAGGCGGGAAAAGGCGCCCGAGGGGGTGAAAGGGTGTAAAAAAGTGTTTGGGGAGGGCGGGGAGGGGATTTGTTGGAACCCGGAAGTGGGAGGCGGAAACCCGGAAGTGGGAGGCGGAAACCGGAAGTGAGGGGGAGAGGAGCGGGGGAGGCGGGAAAAGGCGCCCGAGGGGGTGAAAGGGTGTAAAAAAGTGTTTGGGGAGGGCGGGGAGGGGATTTGTTGGAACCCGGAAGTGGGAGTCGGAAACCCGGAAGTGGGAGGCGGAAACCGGAAGTGAGGGGGAGAGGAGCGGGGGAGGCGGGAAAAGGCGTGTGAGGGGGAGAAACGGTGTCAAAAAGTGTTTGGGGAGGGCGGGGAGGGGATTTGTTGGAACCCGGAAGTGGGAGGCGGAAACCCGGAAGTGGGAGGCGGAAACCGGAAGTGAGGGGGAGAGGAGCGGGGGAGGCGGGAAAAGGCGTCCGAGGGGGTGAAACGGTGTAAAAAAGTGTTTGGGGAGGGCGGGGAGGGGATTTGTTGGAACCCGGAAGTGGGAGGCGGAAACCCGGAAGTGGGAGGCGGAAACCGGAAGTGAGGGGGAGAGGAGCGGGGGAGGCGGGAAAAGGCGTCCGAGGGGGTGAAAGGGTGTAAAAAAGTGTTTGGGGAGGGCGGGGAGGGGATTTGTTGGAACCCGGAAGTGGGAGGCGGAAACCCGGAAGTGGGAGGCGGAAACCGGAAGTGAGGGGGAGAGGAGCGGGGGAGGCGGGAAAAGGCGTGCGAGGGGGTGAAAGGGTGTAAAAAAGTGTTTGGGGAGGGCGGGGAGGGGATTTGTTGGAACCCGGAAGTGGGAGTCGGAAACCCGGAAGTGGGAGGCGGAAACCGGAAGTGAGGGGGAGAGGAGCGGGGGAGGCGGGAAAAGGCGTGCGAGGGGGTGAAAGGGTGTAAAAAAGTGTTTGGGGAGGGCGGGGAGGGGATTTGTTGGAACCCGGAAGTGGGAGGCGGAAACCCGGAAGTGGGAGGCGGAAACCGGAAGTGAGGGGGAGAGGAGCGGGGGAGGCGGGAAAAGGCGTGCGAGGGGGTGAAAGGGTGTAAAAAAGTGTTTGGGGAGGGCGGGGAGGGGATTTGTTGGAACCCGGAAGTGGGAGTCGGAAACCCGGAAGTGGGAGGCGGAAACCGGAAGTGAGGGGGAGAGGAGCGGGGGAGGCGGGAAAAGGCGCGCGAGGGGGTGAAACGGTGTAAAAAAGTGTTTGGGGAGGGCGGGGAGGGGATTTGTTGGAACCCGGAAGTGGGAGGCGGAAACCCGGAAGTGGGAGGCGGAAACCGGAAGTGAGGGGGAGAGGAGCGGGGGAGGCGGGAAAAGGCGCCCGAGGGGGTGAAACGGTGTAAAAAAGTGTTTGGGGAGGGCGGGGAGGGGATTTGTTGGAACCCGGAAGTGGGAGTCGGAAACCCGGAAGTGGGAGGCGGAAACCGGAAGTGAGGGGGAGAGGAGCGGGGGAGGCGGGAAAAGGCGCCCGAGGGGGTGAAACGGTGTCAAAAAGTGTTTGGGGAGGGCGGGGAGGGGATTTGTTGGAACCCGGAAGTGGGAGGCGGAAACCCGGAAGTGGGAGGCGGAAACCGGAAGTGAGGGGGAGAGGAGCGGGGGAGGCGGGAAAAGGCGCCCGAGGGTGTGAAACGGTGTAAAAAAGTGTTTGGGGAGGGCGGGGAGGGGATTTGTTGGAACCCGGAAGTGGGAGGCGGAAACCCGGAAGTGGGAGGCGGAAACCGGAAGTGAGGGGGAGAGGAGCGGGGGAGGCGGGAAAAGGCGCCCGAGGGGGTGAAAGGGTGTAAAAAAGTGTTTGGGGAGGGCGGGGAGGGGATTTGTTGGAACCCGGAAGTGGGAGTCGGAAACCCGGAAGTGGGAGGCGGAAACCGGAAGTGAGGGGGAGAGGAGCGGGGGAGGCGGGAAAAGGCGCGCGAGGGGGTGAAAGGGTGTAAAAAAGTGTTTGGGGAGGGCGGGGAGGGGATTTGTTGGAACCCGGAAGTGGGAGGCGGAAACCCGGAAGTGGGAGGCGGAAACCGGAAGTGAGGGGGAGAGGAGCGGGGGAGGCGGGAAAAGGCGCCCGAGGGGGTGAAAGGGTGTAAAAAAGTGTTTGGGGAGGGCGGGGAGGGGATTTGTTGGAACCCGGAAGTGGGAGTCGGAAACCCGGAAGTGGGAGGCGGAAACCGGAAGTGAGGGGGAGAGGAGCGGGGGAGGCGGGAAAAGGCGCCCGAGGTGGGGAAACGGTGTAAAAAAGTGTTTGGGGAGGGCGGGGAGGGGATTTGTTGGAACCCGGAAGTGGGAGTCGGAAACCCGGAAGTGGGAGGCGGAAACCGGAAGTGAGGGGGAGAGGAGCGGGGGAGGCGGGAAAAGGCGTCCGAGGGTGTGAAACGGTGTAAAAAAGTGTTTGGGGAGGGCGGGGAGGGGATTTGTTGGAACCCGGAAGTGGGAGGCGGAAACCCGGAAGTGGGAGGCGGAAACCGGAAGTGAGGGGGAGAGGAGCGGGGGAGGCGGGAAAAGGCGCGCGAGGGGGTGAAAGGGTGTAAAAAAGTGTTTGGGGAGGGCGGGGAGGGGATTTGTTGGAACCCGGAAGTGGGAGTCGGAAACCCGGAAGTGGGAGGCGGAAACCGGAAGTGAGGGGGAGAGGAGCGGGGGAGGCGGGAAAAGGCGTGTGAGGGGGAGAAACGGTGTCAAAAAGTGTTTGGGGAGGGCGGGGAGGGGATTTGTTGGAACCCGGAAGTGGGAGTCGTAAACCCGGAAGTGGGAGGCGGAAACCGGAAGTGAGGGGGAGAGGAGCGGGGGAGGCGGGAAAAGGCGTGTGAGGGTGAGAAACGGTGTAAAAAAGTGTTTGGGGAGGGCGGGGAGGGGATTTGTTGGAACCCGGAAGTGGGAGGCGGAAACCCGGAAGTGGGAGGCGGAAACCGGAAGTGAGGGGGAGAGGAGCGGGGGAGGCGGGAAAAGGCGTGCGAGGGGGTGAAACGGTGTAAAAAAGTGTTTGGGGAGGGCGGGGAGGGGATTTGTTGGAACCCGGAAGTGGGAGGCGGAAACCCGGAAGTGGGAGGCGGAAACCGGAAGTGAGGGGGAGAGGAGCGGGGGAGGCGGGAAAAGGCGTGCGAGGGGGTGAAAGGGTGTAAAAAAGTGTTTGGGGAGGGCGGGGAGGGGATTTGTTGGAACCCGGAAGTGGGAGTCGGAAACCCGGAAGTGGGAGGCGGAAACCGGAAGTGAGGGGGAGAGGAGCGGGGGAGGCGGGAAAAGGCGCGCGAGGGGGTGAAACGGTGTAAAAAAGTGTTTGGGGAGGGCGGGGAGGGGATTTGTTGGAACCCGGAAGTGGGAGGCGGAAACCCGGAAGTGGGAGGCGGAAACCGGAAGTGAGGGGGAGAGGAGCGGGGGAGGCGGGAAAAGGCGCCCGAGGGGGTGAAACGGTGTAAAAAAGTGTTTGGGGAGGGCGGGGAGGGGATTTGTTGGAACCCGGAAGTGGGAGTCGGAAACCCGGAAGTGGGAGGCGGAAACCGGAAGTGAGGGGGAGAGGAGCGGGGGAGGCGGGAAAAGGCGCCCGAGGGGGTGAAACGGTGTCAAAAAGTGTTTGGGGAGGGCGGGGAGGGGATTTGTTGGAACCCGGAAGTGGGAGGCGGAAACCCGGAAGTGGGAGGCGGAAACCGGAAGTGAGGGGGAGAGGAGCGGGGGAGGCGGGAAAAGGCGCCCGAGGGTGTGAAACGGTGTAAAAAAGTGTTTGGGGAGGGCGGGGAGGGGATTTGTTGGAACCCGGAAGTGGGAGGCGGAAACCCGGAAGTGGGAGGCGGAAACCGGAAGTGAGGGGGAGAGGAGCGGGGGAGGCGGGAAAAGGCGTGCGAGGGGGTGAAAGGGTGTAAAAAAGTGTTTGGGGAGGGCGGGGAGGGGATTTGTTGGAACCCGGAAGTGGGAGTCGGAAACCCGGAAGTGGGAGGCGGAAACCGGAAGTGAGGGGGAGAGGAGCGGGGGAGGCGGGAAAAGGCGCGCGAGGGGGTGAAAGGGTGTAAAAAAGTGTTTGGGGAGGGCGGGGAGGGGATTTGTTGGAACCCGGAAGTGGGAGGCGGAAACCCGGAAGTGGGAGGCGGAAACCGGAAGTGAGGGGGAGAGGAGCGGGGGAGGCGGGAAAAGGCGCCCGAGGGGGTGAAAGGGTGTAAAAAAGTGTTTGGGGAGGGCGGGGAGGGGATTTGTTGGAACCCGGAAGTGGGAGTCGGAAACCCGGAAGTGGGAGGCGGAAACCGGAAGTGAGGGGGAGAGGAGCGGGGGAGGCGGGAAAAGGCGCCCGAGGTGGGGAAACGGTGTAAAAAAGTGTTTGGGGAGGGCGGGGAGGGGATTTGTTGGAACCCGGAAGTGGGAGTCGGAAACCCGGAAGTGGGAGGCGGAAACCGGAAGTGAGGGGGAGAGGAGCGGGGGAGGCGGGAAAAGGCGTCCGAGGGTGTGAAACGGTGTAAAAAAGTGTTTGGGGAGGGCGGGGAGGGGATTTGTTGGAACCCGGAAGTGGGAGGCGGAAACCCGGAAGTGGGAGGCGGAAACCGGAAGTGAGGGGGAGAGGAGCGGGGGAGGCGGGAAAAGGCGCGCGAGGGGGTGAAAGGGTGTAAAAAAGTGTTTGGGGAGGGCGGGGAGGGGATTTGTTGGAACCCGGAAGTGGGAGTCGGAAACCCGGAAGTGGGAGGCGGAAACCGGAAGTGAGGGGGAGAGGAGCGGGGGAGGCGGGAAAAGGCGTGTGAGGGGGAGAAACGGTGTAAAAAAGTGTTTGGGGAGGGCGGGGAGGGGATTTGTTGGAACCCGGAAGTGGGAGGCGGAAACCCGGAAGTGGGAGGCGGAAACCGGAAGTGAGGGGGAGAGGAGCGGGGGAGGCGGGAAAAGGCGTGTGAGGGTGAGAAACGGTGTAAAAAAGTGTTTGGGGAGGGCGGGGAGGGGATTTGTTGGAACCCGGAAGTGGGAGGCGGAAACCCGGAAGTGGGAGGCGGAAACCGGAAGTGAGGGGGAGAGGAGCGGGGGAGGCGGGAAAAGGCGTGCGAGGGGGTGAAACGGTGTAAAAAAGTGTTTGGGGAGGGCGGGGAGGGGATTTGTTGGAACCCGGAAGTGGGAGGCGGAAACCCGGAAGTGGGAGGCGGAAACCGGAAGTGAGGGGGAGAGGAGCGGGGGAGGCGGGAAAAGGCGCCCGAGGTGGGGAAACGGTGTAAAAAAGTGTTTGGGGAGGGCGGGGAGGGGATTTGTTGGAACCCGGAAGTGGGAGGCGGAAACCCGGAAGTGGGAGGCGGAAACCGGAAGTGAGGGGGAGAGGAGCGGGGGAGGCGGGAAAAGGCGTCCGAGGGGGTGAAAGGGTGTAAAAAAGTGTTTGGGGAGGGCGGGGAGGGGATTTGTTGGAACCCGGAAGTGGGAGGCGGAAACCCGGAAGTGGGAGGCGGAAACCGGAAGTGAGGGGGAGAGGAGCGGGGGAGGCGGGAAAAGGCGCCCGAGGGGGTGAAAGGGTGTAAAAAAGTGTTTGGGGAGGGCGGGGAGGGGATTTGTTGGAACCCGGAAGTGGGAGGCGGAAACCCGGAAGTGGGAGGCGGAAACCGGAAGTGAGGGGGAGAGGAGCGGGGGAGGCGGGAAAAGGCGCCCGAGGGGGTGAAACGGTGTAAAAAAGTGTTTGGGGAGGGCGGGGAGGGGATTTGTTGGAACCCGGAAGTGGGAGGCGGAAACCCGGAAGTGGGAGGCGGAAACCGGAAGTGAGGGGGAGAGGAGCGGGGGAGGCGGGAAAAGGCGTCCGAGGGGGAGAAACGGTGTAAAAAAGTGTTTGGGGAGGGCGGGGAGGGGATTTGTTGGAACCCGGAAGTGGGAGGCGGAAACCCGGAAGTGGGAGGCGGAAACCGGAAGTGAGGGGGAGAGGAGCGGGGGAGGCGGGAAAAGGCGTGTGAGGGTGAGAAACGGTGTAAAAAAGTGTTTGGGGAGGGCGGGGAGGGGATTTTTTGGAACCCGGAAGTGGGAGTCGGAAACCCGGAAGTGGGAGGCGGAAACCGGAAGTGAGGGGGAGAGGAGCGGGGGAGGCGGGAAAAGGCGCCCGAGGGGGTGAAAGGGTGTAAAAAAGTGTTTGGGGAGGGCGGGGAGGGGATTTGTTGGAACCCGGAAGTGGGAGTCGTAAACCCGGAAGTGGGAGGCGGAAACCGGAAGTGAGGGGGAGAGGAGCGGGGGAGGCGGGAAAAGGCGTGTGAGGGGGTGAAACGGTGTCAAAAAGTGTTTGGGGAGGGCGGGGAGGGGATTTGTTGGAACCCGGAAGTGGGAGGCGGAAACCCGGAAGTGGGAGGCGGAAACCGGAAGTGAGGGGGAGAGGAGCGGGGGAGGCGGGAAAAGGCGTGCGAGGGGGTGAAACGGTGTCAAAAAGTGTTTGGGGAGGGCGGGGAGGGGATTTGTTGGAACCCGGAAGTGGGAGGCGGAAACCCGGAAGTGGGAGGCGGAAACCGGAAGTGAGGGGGAGAGGAGCGGGGGAGGCGGGAAAAGGCGTGCGAGGGGGTGAAAGGGTGTAAAAAAGTGTTTGGGGAGGGCGGGGAGGGGATTTGTTGGAACCCGGAAGTGGGAGGCGGAAACCCGGAAGTGGGAGGCGGAAACCGGAAGTGAGGGGGAGAGGAGCGGGGGAGGCGGGAAAAGGCGCCCGAGGGGGTGAAACGGTGTCAAAAAGTGTTTGGGGAGGGCGGGGAGGGGATTTGTTGGAACCCGGAAGTGGGAGGCGGAAACCCGGAAGTGGGAGGCGGAAACCGGAAGTGAGGGGGAGAGGAGCGGGGGAGGCGGGAAAAGGCGCCCGAGGGGGTGAAAGGGTGTCAAAAAGTGTTTGGGGAGGGCGGGGAGGGGATTTGTTGGAACCCGGAAGTGGGAGTCGGAAACCCGGAAGTGGGAGGCGGAAACCGGAAGTGAGGGGGAGAGGAGCGGGGGAGGCGGGAAAAGGCGCCCGAGGGGGTGAAAGGGTGTAAAAAAGTGTTTGGGGAGGGCGGGGAGGGGATTTGTTGGAACCCGGAAGTGGGAGTCGGAAACCCGGAAGTGGGAGGCGGAAATCGGAAGTGAGGGGGAGAGGAGCGGGGGAGGCGGGAAAAGGCGCCCGAGGGGGTGAAAGGGTGTAAAAAAGTGTTTGGGGAGGGCGGGGAGGGGATTTGTTGGAACCCGGAAGTGGGAGGCGGAAACCCGGAAGTGGGAGGCGGAAACCGGAAGTGAGGGGGAGAGGAGCGGGGGAGGCGGGAAAAGGCGCCCGAGGGGGTGAAAGGGTGTAAAAAAGTGTTTGGGGAGGGCGGGGAGGGGATTTGTTGGAACCCGGAAGTGGGAGTCGGAAACCCGGAAGTGGGAGGCGGAAACCGGAAGTGAGGGGGAGAGGAGCGGGGGAGGCGGGAAAAGGCGTGTGAGGGGGAGAAACGGTGTCAAAAAGTGTTTGGGGAGGGCGGGGAGGGGATTTGTTGGAACCCGGAAGTGGGAGTCGTAAACCCGGAAGTGGGAGGCGGAAACCGGAAGTGAGGGGGAGAGGAGCGGGGGAGGCGGGAAAAGGCGTCCGAGGGGGTGAAACGGTGTAAAAAAGTGTTTGGGGAGGGCGGGGAGGGGATTTGTTGGAACCCGGAAGTGGGAGGCGGAAACCCGGAAGTGGGAGGCGGAAACCGGAAGTGAGGGGGAGAGGAGCGGGGGAGGCGGGAAAAGGCGTCCGAGGGGGTGAAAGGGTGTAAAAAAGTGTTTGGGGAGGGCGGGGAGGGGATTTGTTGGAACCCGGAAGTGGGAGTCGGAAACCCGGAAGTGGGAGGCGGAAACCGGAAGTGAGGGGGAGAGGAGCGGGGGAGGCGGGAAAAGGCGCCCGAGGTGGGGAAACGGTGTAAAAAAGTGTTTGGGGAGGGCGGGGAGGGGATTTGTTGGAACCCGGAAGTGGGAGTCGGAAACCCGGAAGTGGGAGGCGGAAACCGGAAGTGAGGGGGAGAGGAGCGGGGGAGGCGGGAAAAGGCGTGCGAGGGGGTGAAAGGGTGTAAAAAAGTGTTTGGGGAGGGCGGGGAGGGGATTTGTTGGAACCCGGAAGTGGGAGGCGGAAACCCGGAAGTGGGAGGCGGAAACCGGAAGTGAGGGGGAGAGGAGCGGGGGAGGCGGGAAAAGGCGCCCGAGGGGGTGAAAGGGTGTAAAAAAGTGTTTGGGGAGGGCGGGGAGGGGATTTGTTGGAACCCGGAAGTGGGAGGCGGAAACCCGGAAGTGGGAGGCGGAAACCGGAAGTGAGGGGGAGAGGAGCGGGGGAGGCGGGAAAAGGCGCGCGAGGGGGTGAAACGGTGTAAAAAAGTGTTTGGGGAGGGCGGGGAGGGGATTTGTTGGAACCCGGAAGTGGGAGGCGGAAACCCGGAAGTGGGAGGCGGAAACCGGAAGTGAGGGGGAGAGGAGCGGGGGAGGCGGGAAAAGGCGCCCGAGGGGGTGAAAGGGTGTAAAAAAGTGTTTGGGGAGGGCGGGGAGGGGATTTGTTGGAACCCGGAAGTGGGAGTCGGAAACCCGGAAGTGGGAGGCGGAAACCGGAAGTGAGGGGGAGAGGAGCGGGGGAGGCGGGAAAAGGCGCCCGAGGGGGTGAAAGGGTGTAAAAAAGTGTTTGGGGAGGGCGGGGAGGGGATTTGTTGGAACCCGGAAGTGGGAGTCGGAAACCCGGAAGTGGGAGGCGGAAACCGGAAGTGAGGGGGAGAGGAGCGGGGGAGGCGGGAAAAGGCGCCCGAGGGTGTGAAACGGTGTAAAAAAGTGTTTGGGGAGGGCGGGGAGGGGATTTGTTGGAACCCGGAAGTGGGAGGCGGAAACCCGGAAGTGGGAGGCGGAAACCGGAAGTGAGGGGGAGAGGAGCGGGGGAGGCGGGAAAAGGCGTGCGAGGGGGTGAAAGGGTGTAAAAAAGTGTTTGGGGAGGGCGGGGAGGGGATTTGTTGGAACCCGGAAGTGGGAGTCGGAAACCCGGAAGTGGGAGGCGGAAACCGGAAGTGAGGGGGAGAGGAGCGGGGGAGGCGGGAAAAGGCGCCCGAGGGGGTGAAAGGGTGTAAAAAAGTGTTTGGGGAGGGCGGGGAGGGGATTTGTTGGAACCCGGAAGTGGGAGTCGGAAACCCGGAAGTGGGAGGCGGAAACCGGAAGTGAGGGGGAGAGGAGCGGGGGAGGCGGGAAAAGGCGCCCGAGGGGGTGAAAGGGTGTAAAAAAGTGTTTGGGGAGGGCGGGGAGGGGATTTGTTGGAACCCGGAAGTGGGAGTCGGAAACCCGGAAGTGGGAGGCGGAAACCGGAAGTGAGGGGGAGAGGAGCGGGGGAGGCGGGAAAAGGCGCCCGAGGTGGGGAAACGGTGTAAAAAAGTGTTTGGGGAGGGCGGGGAGGGGATTTGTTGGAACCCGGAAGTGGGAGTCGGAAACCCGGAAGTGGGAGGCGGAAACCGGAAGTGAGGGGGAGAGGAGCGGGGGAGGCGGGAAAAGGCGTCCGAGGGTGTGAAACGGTGTAAAAAAGTGTTTGGGGAGGGCGGGGAGGGGATTTGTTGGAACCCGGAAGTGGGAGTCGGAAACCCGGAAGTGGGAGGCGGAAACCGGAAGTGAGGGGGAGAGGAGCGGGGGAGGCGGGAAAAGGCGCGCGAGGGGGTGAAAGGGTGTAAAAAAGTGTTTGGGGAGGGCGGGGAGGGGATTTGTTGGAACCCGGAAGTGGGAGTCGGAAACCCGGAAGTGGGAGGCGGAAACCGGAAGTGAGGGGGAGAGGAGCGGGGGAGGCGGGAAAAGGCGTGTGAGGGGGAGAAACGGTGTAAAAAAGTGTTTGGGGAGGGCGGGGAGGGGATTTGTTGGAACCCGGAAGTGGGAGGCGGAAACCCGGAAGTGGGAGGCGGAAACCGGAAGTGAGGGGGAGAGGAGGGGGGGAGGCGGGAAAAGGCGTGTGAGGGTGAGAAACGGTGTAAAAAAGTGTTTGGGGAGGGCGGGGAGGGGATTTGTTGGAACCCGGAAGTGGGAGGCGGAAACCCGGAAGTGGGAGGCGGAAACCGGAAGTGAGGGGGAGAGGAGCGGGGGAGGCGGGAAAAGGCGTGCGAGGGGGTGAAACGGTGTAAAAAAGTGTTTGGGGAGGGCGGGGAGGGGATTTGTTGGAACCCGGAAGTGGGAGGCGGAAACCCGGAAGTGGGAGGCGGAAACCGGAAGTGAGGGGGAGAGGAGCGGGGGAGGCGGGAAAAGGCGCCCGAGGGGGTGAAAGGGTGTAAAAAAGTGTTTGGGGAGGGCGGGGAGGGGATTTGTTGGAACCCGGAAGTGGGAGTCGGAAACCCGGAAGTGGGAGGCGGAAACCGGAAGTGAGGGGGAGAGGAGCGGGGGAGGCGGGAAAAGGCGCGCGAGGGGGTGAAAGGGTGTAAAAAAGTGTTTGGGGAGGGCGGGGAGGGGATTTGTTGGAACCCGGAAGTGGGAGTCGGAAACCCGGAAGTGGGAGGCGGAAACCGGAAGTGAGGGGGAGAGGAGCGGGGGAGGCGGGAAAAGGCGCCCGAGGTGGGGAAACGGTGTAAAAAAGTGTTTGGGGAGGGCGGGGAGGGGATTTGTTGGAACCCGGAAGTGGGAGTCGGAAACCCGGAAGTGGGAGGCGGAAACCGGAAGTGAGGGGGAGAGGAGCGGGGGAGGCGGGAAAAGGCGTCCGAGGGTGTGAAACGGTGTAAAAAAGTGTTTGGGGAGGGCGGGGAGGGGATTTGTTGGAACCCGGAAGTGGGAGGCGGAAACCCGGAAGTGGGAGGCGGAAACCGGAAGTGAGGGGGAGAGGAGCGGGGGAGGCGGGAAAAGGCGCGCGAGGGGGTGAAAGGGTGTAAAAAAGTGTTTGGGGAGGGCGGGGAGGGGATTTGTTGGAACCCGGAAGTGGGAGTCGGAAACCCGGAAGTGGGAGGCGGAAACCGGAAGTGAGGGGGAGAGGAGCGGGGGAGGCGGGAAAAGGCGTGCGAGGGGGAGAAACGGTGTAAAAAAGTGTTTGGGGAGGGCGGGGAGGGGATTTGTTGGAACCCGGAAGTGGGAGGCGGAAACCCGGAAGTGGGAGGCGGAAACCGGAAGTGAGGGGGAGAGGAGCGGGGGAGGCGGGAAAAGGCGTGTGAGGGTGAGAAACGGTGTAAAAAAGTGTTTGGGGAGGGCGGGGAGGGGATTTGTTGGAACCCGGAAGTGGGAGGCGGAAACCCGGAAGTGGGAGGCGGAAACCGGAAGTGAGGGGGAGAGGAGCGGGGGAGGCGGGAAAAGGCGTGCGAGGGGGTGAAACGGTGTAAAAAAGTGTTTGGGGAGGGCGGGGAGGGGATTTGTTGGAACCCGGAAGTGGGAGGCGGAAACCCGGAAGTGGGAGGCGGAAACCGGAAGTGAGGGGGAGAGGAGCGGGGGAGGCGGGAAAAGGCGTCCGAGGTGGGGAAACGGTGTAAAAAAGTGTTTGGGGAGGGCGGGGAGGGGATTTGTTGGAACCCGGAAGTGGGAGGCGGAAACCCGGAAGTGGGAGGCGGAAACCGGAAGTGAGGGGGAGAGGAGCGGGGGAGGCGGGAAAAGGCGTCCGAGGGGGTGAAAGGGTGTAAAAAAGTGTTTGGGGAGGGCGGGGAGGGGATTTGTTGGAACCCGGAAGTGGGAGGCGGAAACCCGGAAGTGGGAGGCGGAAACCGGAAGTGAGGGGGAGAGGAGCGGGGGAGGCGGGAAAAGGCGCCCGAGGGGGTGAAAGGGTGTAAAAAAGTGTTTGGGGAGGGCGGGGAGGGGATTTGTTGGAACCCGGAAGTGGGAGGCGGAAACCCGGAAGTGGGAGGCGGAAACCGGAAGTGAGGGGGAGAGGAGCGGGGGAGGCGGGAAAAGGCGCCCGAGGGGGTGAAACGGTGTAAAAAAGTGTTTGGGGAGGGCGGGGAGGGGATTTGTTGGAACCCGGAAGTGGGAGTCGGAAACCCGGAAGTGGGAGGCGGAAACCGGAAGTGAGGGGGAGAGGAGCGGGGGAGGCGGGAAAAGGCGTCCGAGGGGGAGAAACGGTGTAAAAAAGTGTTTGGGGAGGGCGGGGAGGGGATTTGTTGGAACCCGGAAGTGGGAGTCGGAAACCCGGAAGTGGGAGGCGGAAACCGGAAGTGAGGGGGAGAGGAGCGGGGGAGGCGGGAAAAGGCGTGTGAGGGTGAGAAACGGTGTAAAAAAGTGTTTGGGGAGGGCGGGGAGGGGATTTGTTGGAACCCGGAAGTGGGAGGCGGAAACCCGGAAGTGGGAGGCGGAAACCGGAAGTGAGGGGGAGAGGAGCGGGGGAGGCGGGAAAAGGCGTGCGAGGGGGTGAAAGGGTGTAAAAAAGTGTTTGGGGAGGGCGGGGAGGGGATTTGTTGGAACCCGGAAGTGGGAGGCGGAAACCCGGAAGTGGGAGGCGGAAACCGGAAGTGAGGGGGAGAGGAGCGGGGGAGGCGGGAAAAGGCGTGCGAGGGGGTGAAACGGTGTAAAAAAGTGTTTGGGGAGGGCGGGGAGGGGATTTGTTGGAACCCGGAAGTGGGAGGCGGAAACCCGGAAGTGGGAGGCGGAAACCGGAAGTGAGGGGGAGAGGAGCGGGGGAGGTGGGAAAAGGCGCCCGAGGGGGTGAAAGGGTGTAAAAAAGTGTTTGGGGAGGGCGGGGAGGGGATTTGTTGGAACCCGGAAGTGGGAGGCGGAAACCCGGAAGTGGGAGGCGGAAACCGGAAGTGAGGGGGAGAGGAGCGGGGGAGGCGGGAAAAGGCGCCCGAGGGGGTGAAAGGGTGTAAAAAAGTGTTTGGGGAGGGCGGGGAGGGGATTTGTTGGAACCCGGAAGTGGGAGGCGGAAACCCGGAAGTGGGAGGCGGAAACCGGAAGTGAGGGGGAGAGGAGCGGGGGAGGCGGGAAAAGGCGCCCGAGGGGGTGAAAGGGTGTAAAAAAGTGTTTGGGGAGGGCGGGGAGGGGATTTGTTGGAACCCGGAAGTGGGAGGCGGAAACCCGGAAGTGGGAGGCGGAAACCGGAAGTGAGGGGGAGAGGAGCGGGGGAGGTGGGAAAAGGCGCCCGAGGGGGTGAAAGGGTGTAAAAAAGTGTTTGGGGAGGGCGGGGAGGGGATTTGTTGGAACCCGGAAGTGGGAGTCGGAAACCCGGAAGTGGGAGGCGGAAACCGGAAGTGAGGGGGAGAGGAGCGGGGGAGGCGGGAAAAGGCGCCCGAGGGGGTGAAAGGGTGTAAAAAAGTGTTTGGGGAGGGCGGGGAGGGGATTTGTTGGAACCCGGAAGTGGGAGTCGGAAACCCGGAAGTGGGAGGCGGAAACCGGAAGTGAGGGGGAGAGGAGCGGGGGAGGCGGGAAAAGGCGCCCGAGGGGGTGAAACGGTGTAAAAAAGTGTTTGGGGAGGGCGGGGAGGGGATTTGTTGGAACCCGGAAGTGGGAGTCGGAAACCCGGAAGTGGGAGGCGGAAACCGGAAGTGAGGGGGAGAGGAGCGGGGGAGGCGGGAAAAGGCGTCCGAGGGGGAGAAACGGTGTAAAAAAGTGTTTGGGGAGGGCGGGGAGGGGATTTGTTGGAACCCGGAAGTGGGAGGCGGAAACCCGGAAGTGGGAGGCGGAAACCGGAAGTGAGGGGGAGAGGAGCGGGGGAGGCGGGAAAAGGCGCCCGAGGGGGTGAAAGGGTGTAAAAAAGTGTTTGGGGAGGGCGGGGAGGGGATTTGTTGGAACCCGGAAGTGGGAGGCGGAAACCCGGAAGTGGGAGGCGGAAACCGGAAGTGAGGGGGAGAGGAGCGGGGGAGGCGGGAAAAGGCGCCCGAGGGGGTGAAAGGGTGTAAAAAAGTGTTTGGGGAGGGCGGGGAGGGGATTTGTTGGAACCCGGAAGTGGGAGGCGGAAACCCGGAAGTGGGAGGCGGAAACCGGAAGTGAGGGGGAGAGGAGCGGGGGAGGCGGGAAAAGGCGTCCGAGGGTGTGAAACGGTGTAAAAAAGTGTTTGGGGAGGGCGGGGAGGGGATTTGTTGGAACCCGGAAGTGGGAGGCGGAAACCCGGAAGTGGGAGGCGGAAACCGGAAGTGAGGGGGAGAGGAGCGGGGGAGGCGGGAAAAGGCGTGCGAGGGGGTGAAAGGGTGTAAAAAAGTGTTTGGGGAGGGCGGGGAGGGGATTTGTTGGAACCCGGAAGTGGGAGGCGGAAACCCGGAAGTGGGAGGCGGAAACCGGAAGTGAGGGGGAGAGGAGCGGGGGAGGCGGGAAAAGGCGCCCGAGGGGGTGAAAGGGTGTAAAAAAGTGTTTGGGGAGGGCGGGGAGGGGATTTGTTGGAACCCGGAAGTGGGAGTCGGAAACCCGGAAGTGGGAGGCGGAAACCGGAAGTGAGGGGGAGAGGAGCGGGGGAGGCGGGAAAAGGCGTCCGAGGGGGAGAAACGGTGTAAAAAAGTGTTTGGGGAGGGCGGGGAGGGGATTTGTTGGAACCCGGAAGTGGGAGGCGGAAACCCGGAAGTGGGAGGCGGAAACCGGAAGTGAGGGGGAGAGGAGCGGGGGAGGCGGGAAAAGGCGCCCGAGGGGGTGAAAGGGTGTAAAAAAGTGTTTGGGGAGGGCGGGGAGGGGATTTGTTGGAACCCGGAAGTGGGAGTCGGAAACCCGGAAGTGGGAGGCGGAAACCGGAAGTGAGGGGGAGAGGAGCGGGGGAGGCGGGAAAAGGCGTGTGAGGGGGTGAAACGGTGTAAAAAAGTGTTTGGGGAGGGCGGGGAGGGGATTTGTTGGAACCCGGAAGTGGGAGGCGGAAACCCGGAAGTGGGAGGCGGAAACCGGAAGTGAGGGGGAGAGGAGCGGGGGAGGCGGGAAAAGGCGCGCGAGGGGGAGAAACGGTGTAAAAAAGTGTTTGGGGAGGGCGGGGAGGGGATTTGTTGGAACCCGGAAGTGGGAGTCGGAAACCCGGAAGTGGGAGGCGGAAACCGGAAGTGAGGGGGAGAGGAGCGGGGGAGGCGGGAAAAGGCGTGCGAGGGGGTGAAAGGGTGTAAAAAAGTGTTTGGGGAGGGCGGGGAGGGGATTTGTTGGAACCCGGAAGTGGGAGGCGGAAACCCGGAAGTGGGAGGCGGAAACCGGAAGTGAGGGGGAGAGGAGCGGGGGAGGCGGGAAAAGGCGTGCGAGGGGGAGAAACGGTGTAAAAAAGTGTTTGGGGAGGGCGGGGAGGGGATTTGTTGGAACCCGGAAGTGGGAGGCGGAAACCCGGAAGTGGGAGGCGGAAACCGGAAGTGAGGGGGAGAGGAGCGGGGGAGGCGGGAAAAGGCGTCCGAGGGTGAGAAACGGTGTAAAAAAGTGTTTGGGGAGGGCGGGGAGGGGATTTGTTGGAACCCGGAAGTGGGAGGCGGAAACCCGGAAGTGGGAGGCGGAAACCGGAAGTGAGGGGGAGAGGAGCGGGGGAGGCGGGAAAAGGCGCCCGAGGGGGTGAAAGGGTGTAAAAAAGTGTTTGGGGAGGGCGGGGAGGGGATTTTTTGGAACCCGGAAGTGGGAGTCGGAAACCCGGAAGTGGGAGGCGGAAACCGGAAGTGAGGGGGAGAGGAGCGGGGGAGGCGGGAAAAGGCGTCCGAGGGTGTGAAACGGTGTAAAAAAGTGTTTGGGGAGGGCGGGGAGGGGATTTGTTGGAACCCGGAAGTGGGAGGCGGAAACCCGGAAGTGGGAGGCGGAAACCGGAAGTGAGGGGGAGAGGAGCGGGGGAGGCGGGAAAAGGCGTGCGAGGGGGTGAAAGGGTGTAAAAAAGTGTTTGGGGAGGGCGGGGAGGGGATTTGTTGGAACCCGGAAGTGGGAGGCGGAAACCCGGAAGTGGGAGGCGGAAACCGGAAGTGAGGGGGAGAGGAGCGGGGGAGGCGGGAAAAGGCGCCCGAGGGGGTGAAAGGGTGTAAAAAAGTGTTTGGGGAGGGCGGGGAGGGGATTTGTTGGAACCCGGAAGTGGGAGTCGGAAACCCGGAAGTGGGAGGCGGAAACCGGAAGTGAGGGGGAGAGGAGCGGGGGAGGCGGGAAAAGGCGTCCGAGGGGGAGAAACGGTGTAAAAAAGTGTTTGGGGAGGGCGGGGAGGGGATTTGTTGGAACCCGGAAGTGGGAGTCGGAAACCCGGAAGTGGGAGGCGGAAACCGGAAGTGAGGGGGAGAGGAGCGGGGGAGGCGGGAAAAGGCGCGCGAGGGGGTGAAAGGGTGTAAAAAAGTGTTTGGGGAGGGCGGGGAGGGGATTTGTTGGAACCCGGAAGTGGGAGGCGGAAACCCGGAAGTGGGAGGCGGAAACCGGAAGTGAGGGGGAGAGGAGCGGGGGAGGCGGGAAAAGGCGTGTGAGGGGGTGAAACGGTGTAAAAAAGTGTTTGGGGAGGGCGGGGAGGGGATTTGTTGGAACCCGGAAGTGGGAGGCGGAAACCCGGAAGTGGGAGGCGGAAACCGGAAGTGAGGGGGAGAGGAGCGGGGGAGGCGGGAAAAGGCGCGCGAGGGGGAGAAACGGTGTAAAAAAGTGTTTGGGGAGGGCGGGGAGGGGATTTGTTGGAACCCGGAAGTGGGAGTCGGAAACCCGGAAGTGGGAGGCGGAAACCGGAAGTGAGGGGGAGAGGAGCGGGGGAGGCGGGAAAAGGCGTGCGAGGGGGTGAAAGGGTGTAAAAAAGTGTTTGGGGAGGGCGGGGAGGGGATTTGTTGGAACCCGGAAGTGGGAGGCGGAAACCCGGAAGTGGGAGGCGGAAACCGGAAGTGAGGGGGAGAGGAGCGGGGGAGGCGGGAAAAGGCGTGCGAGGGGGAGAAACGGTGTAAAAAAGTGTTTGGGGAGGGCGGGGAGGGGATTTGTTGGAACCCGGAAGTGGGAGGCGGAAACCCGGAAGTGGGAGGCGGAAACCGGAAGTGAGGGGGAGAGGAGCGGGGGAGGCGGGAAAAGGCGTCCGAGGGTGAGAAACGGTGTAAAAAAGTGTTTGGGGAGGGCGGGGAGGGGATTTGTTGGAACCCGGAAGTGGGAGTCGGAAACCCGGAAGTGGGAGGCGGAAACCGGAAGTGAGGGGGAGAGGAGCGGGGGAGGCGGGAAAAGGCGTGCGAGGGGGTGAAAGGGTGTAAAAAAGTGTTTGGGGAGGGCGGGGAGGGGATTTGTTGGAACCCGGAAGTGGGAGGCGGAAACCCGGAAGTGGGAGGCGGAAACCGGAAGTGAGGGGGAGAGGAGCGGGGGAGGCGGGAAAAGGCGCCCGAGGGGGTGAAAGGGTGTAAAAAAGTGTTTGGGGAGGGCGGGGAGGGGATTTGTTGGAACCCGGAAGTGGGAGTCGGAAACCCGGAAGTGGGAGGCGGAAACCGGAAGTGAGGGGGAGAGGAGCGGGGGAGGCGGGAAAAGGCGTGCGAGGGGGTGAAAGGGTGTAAAAAAGTGTTTGGGGAGGGCGGGGAGGGGATTTGTTGGAACCCGGAAGTGGGAGGCGGAAACCCGGAAGTGGGAGGCGGAAACCGGAAGTGAGGGGGAGAGGAGCGGGGGAGGCGGGAAAAGGCGTGCGAGGGGGTGAAAGGGTGTAAAAAAGTGTTTGGGGAGGGCGGGGAGGGGATTTGTTGGAACCCGGAAGTGGGAGGCGGAAACCCGGAAGTGGGAGGCGGAAACCGGAAGTGAGGGGGAGAGGAGCGGGGGAGGCGGGAAAAGGCGCGCGAGGGGGAGAAACGGTGTAAAAAAGTGTTTGGGGAGGGCGGGGAGGGGATTTGTTGGAACCCGGAAGTGGGAGGCGGAAACCCGGAAGTGGGAGGCGGAAACCGGAAGTGAGGGGGAGAGGAGCGGGGGAGGCGGGAAAAGGCGCCCGAGGGGGTGAAAGGGTGTAAAAAAGTGTTTGGGGAGGGCGGGGAGGGGATTTGTTGGAACCCGGAAGTGGGAGTCGGAAACCCGGAAGTGGGAGGCGGAAACCGGAAGTGAGGGGGAGAGGAGCGGGGGAGGCGGGAAAAGGCGCGCGAGGGGGTGAAAGGGTGTAAAAAAGTGTTTGGGGAGGGCGGGGAGGGGATTTGTTGGAACCCGGAAGTGGGAGGCGGAAACCCGGAAGTGGGAGGCGGAAACCGGAAGTGAGGGGGAGAGGAGCGGGGGAGGCGGGAAAAGGCGCGCGAGGGGGAGAAACGGTGTAAAAAAGTGTTTGGGGAGGGCGGGGAGGGGATTTGTTGGAACCCGGAAGTGGGAGTCGGAAACCCGGAAGTGGGAGGCGGAAACCGGAAGTGAGGGGGAGAGGAGCGGGGGAGGCGGGAAAAGGCGTGCGAGGGGGTGAAAGGGTGTAAAAAAGTGTTTGGGGAGGGCGGGGAGGGGATTTGTTGGAACCCGGAAGTGGGAGGCGGAAACCCGGAAGTGGGAGGCGGAAACCGGAAGTGAGGGGGAGAGGAGCGGGGGAGGCGGGAAAAGGCGTGCGAGGGGGAGAAACGGTGTAAAAAAGTGTTTGGGGAGGGCGGGGAGGGGATTTGTTGGAACCCGGAAGTGGGAGGCGGAAACCCGGAAGTGGGAGGCGGAAACCGGAAGTGAGGGGGAGAGGAGCGGGGGAGGCGGGAAAAGGCGTCCGAGGGTGAGAAACGGTGTAAAAAAGTGTTTGGGGAGGGCGGGGAGGGGATTTGTTGGAACCCGGAAGTGGGAGTCGGAAACCCGGAAGTGGGAGGCGGAAACCGGAAGTGAGGGGGAGAGGAGCGGGGGAGGCGGGAAAAGGCGTGCGAGGGGGTGAAAGGGTGTAAAAAAGTGTTTGGGGAGGGCGGGGAGGGGATTTGTTGGAACCCGGAAGTGGGAGGCGGAAACCCGGAAGTGGGAGGCGGAAACCGGAAGTGAGGGGGAGAGGAGCGGGGGAGGCGGGAAAAGGCGCCCGAGGGGGTGAAAGGGTGTAAAAAAGTGTTTGGGGAGGGCGGGGAGGGGATTTGTTGGAACCCGGAAGTGGGAGTCGGAAACCCGGAAGTGGGAGGCGGAAACCGGAAGTGAGGGGGAGAGGAGCGGGGGAGGCGGGAAAAGGCGTGCGAGGGGGTGAAAGGGTGTAAAAAAGTGTTTGGGGAGGGCGGGGAGGGGATTTGTTGGAACCCGGAAGTGGGAGTCGGAAACCCGGAAGTGGGAGGCGGAAACCGGAAGTGAGGGGGAGAGGAGCGGGGGAGGCGGGAAAAGGCGTGCGAGGGGGTGAAAGGGTGTAAAAAAGTGTTTGGGGAGGGCGGGGAGGGGATTTGTTGGAACCCGGAAGTGGGAGGCGGAAACCCGGAAGTGGGAGGCGGAAACCGGAAGTGAGGGGGAGAGGAGCGGGGGAGGCGGGAAAAGGCGCGCGAGGGGGAGAAACGGTGTAAAAAAGTGTTTGGGGAGGGCGGGGAGGGGATTTGTTGGAACCCGGAAGTGGGAGGCGGAAACCCGGAAGTGGGAGGCGGAAACCGGAAGTGAGGGGGAGAGGAGCGGGGGAGGCGGGAAAAGGCGCCCGAGGGGGTGAAAGGGTGTAAAAAAGTGTTTGGGGAGGGCGGGGGAGGGGATTTGTTGGAACCCGGAAGTGGGAGTCGGAAACCCGGAAGTGGGAGGCGGAAACCGGAAGTGAGGGGGAGAGGAGCGGGGGAGGCGGGAAAAGGCGCCCGAGGGGGTGAAAGGGTGTAAAAAAGTGTTTGGGGAGGGCGGGGAGGGGATTTGTTGGAACCCGGAAGTGGGAGTCGGAAACCCGGAAGTGGGAGGCGGAAACCGGAAGTGAGGGGGAGAGGAGCGGGGGAGGCGGGAAAAGGCGTGCGAGGGGGTGAAAGGGTGTAAAAAAGTGTTTGGGGAGGGCGGGGAGGGGATTTGTTGGAACCCGGAAGTGGGAGTCGGAAACCCGGAAGTGGGAGGCGGAAACCGGAAGTGAGGGGGAGAGGAGCGGGGGAGGCGGGAAAAGGCGTCCGAGGGGGAGAAACGGTGTCAAAAAGTGTTTGGGGAGGGCGGGGAGGGGATTTGTTGGAACCCGGAAGTGGGAGTCGGAAACCCGGAAGTGGGAGGCGGAAACCGGAAGTGAGGGGGAGAGGAGCGGGGGAGGCGGGAAAAGGCGCGCGAGGGGGTGAAACGGTGTAAAAAAGTGTTTGGGGAGGGCGGGGAGGGGATTTGTTGGAACCCGGAAGTGGGAGGCGGAAACCCGGAAGTGGGAGGCGGAAACCGGAAGTGAGGGGGAGAGGAGCGGGGGAGGCGGGAAAAGGCGCCCGAGGGGGTGAAAGGGTGTAAAAAAGTGTTTGGGGAGGGCGGGGAGGGGATTTGTTGGAACCCGGAAGTGGGAGGCGGAAACCCGGAAGTGGGAGGCGGAAACCGGAAGTGAGGGGGAGAGGAGCGGGGGAGGCGGGAAAAGGCGTGCGAGGGGGTGAAACGGTGTAAAAAAGTGTTTGGGGAGGGCGGGGAGGGGATTTGTTGGAACCCGGAAGTGGGAGTCGGAAACCCGGAAGTGGGAGGCGGAAACCGGAAGTGAGGGGGAGAGGAGCGGGGGAGGCGGGAAAAGGCGCGCGAGGGGGTGAAAGCGCGAGGGGGTGAAAGGGTGTAAAAAAGTGTTTGGGGAGGGCGGGGAGGGGATTTGTTGGAACCCGGAAGTGGGAGGCGGAAACCCGGAAGTGGGAGGCGGAAACCGGAAGTGAGGGGGAGAGGAGCGGGGGAGGCGGGAAAAGGCGTGCGAGGGGGAGAAAGGGTGTAAAAAAGTGTTTGGGGAGGGCGGGGAGGGGATTTGTTGGAACCCGGAAGTGGGAGGCGGAAACCCGGAAGTGGGAGGCGGAAACCGGAAGTGAGGGGGAGAGGAGCGGGGGAGGCGGGAAAAGGCGCCCGAGGGGGTGAAAGGGTGTAAAAAAGTGTTTGGGGAGGGCGGGGAGGGGATTTGTTGGAACCCGGAAGTGGGAGGCGGAAACCCGGAAGTGGGAGGCGGAAACCGGAAGTGAGGGGGAGAGGAGCGGGGGAGGCGGGAAAAGGCGCCCGAGGGGGTGAAAGGGTGTAAAAAAGTGTTTGGGGAGGGCGGGGAGGGGATTTGTTGGAACCCGGAAGTGGGAGTCGGAAACCCGGAAGTGGGAGGCGGAAACCGGAAGTGAGGGGGAGAGGAGCGGGGGAGGCGGGAAAAGGCGTGCGAGGGTGTGAAACGGTGTAAAAAAGTGTTTGGGGAGGGCGGGGAGGGGATTTGTTGGAACCCGGAAGTGGGAGTCGGAAACCCGGAAGTGGGAGGCGGAAACCGGAAGTGAGGGGGAGAGGAGCGGGGGAGGCGGGAAAAGGCGTCCGAGGGGGTGAAAGGGTGTAAAAAAGTGTTTGGGGAGGGCGGGGAGGGGATTTGTTGGAACCCGGAAGTGGGAGTCGGAAACCCGGAAGTGGGAGGCGGAAACCGGAAGTGAGGGGGAGAGGAGCGGGGGAGGCGGGAAAAGGCGCCCGAGGGGGTGAAAGGGTGTAAAAAAGTGTTTGGGGAGGGCGGGGAGGGGATTTGTTGGAACCCGGAAGTGGGAGTCGGAAACCCGGAAGTGGGAGGCGGAAACCGGAAGTGAGGGGGAGAGGAGCGGGGGAGGCGGGAAAAGGCGCCCGAGGGGGTGAAACGGTGTAAAAAAGTGTTTGGGGAGGGCGGGGAGGGGATTTGTTGGAACCCGGAAGTGGGAGGCGGAAACCCGGAAGTGGGAGGCGGAAACCGGAAGTGAGGGGGAGAGGAGCGGGGGAGGCGGGAAAAGGCGCCCGAGGGGGTGAAAGGGTGTAAAAAAGTGTTTGGGGAGGGCGGGGAGGGGATTTGTTGGAACCCGGAAGTGGGAGGCGGAAACCCGGAAGTGGGAGGCGGAAACCGGAAGTGAGGGGGAGAGGAGCGGGGGAGGCGGGAAAAGGCGCGCGAGGGGGTGAAAGGGTGTAAAAAAGTGTTTGGGGAGGGCGGGGAGGGGATTTGTTGGAACCCGGAAGTGGGAGTCGGAAACCCGGAAGTGGGAGGCGGAAACCGGAAGTGAGGGGGAGAGGAGCGGGGGAGGCGGGAAAAGGCGCCCGAGGGGGTGAAAGGGTGTAAAAAAGTGTTTGGGGAGGGCGGGGAGGGGATTTGTTGGAACCCGGAAGTGGGAGGCGGAAACCCGGAAGTGGGAGGCGGAAACCGGAAGTGAGGGGGAGAGGAGCGGGGGAGGCGGGAAAAGGCGCGCGAGGGGGTGAAACGGTGTAAAAAAGTGTTTGGGGAGGGCGGGGGAGGGGATTTGTTGGAACCCGGAAGTGGGAGGCGGAAACCCGGAAGTGGGAGGCGGAAACCGGAAGTGAGGGGGAGAGGAGCGGGGGAGGCGGGAAAAGGCGTCCGAGGGGGAGAAACGGTGTAAAAAAGTGTTTGGGGAGGGCGGGGAGGGGATTTGTTGGAACCCGGAAGTGGGAGGCGGAAACCCGGAAGTGGGAGGCGGAAACCGGAAGTGAGGGGGAGAGGAGCGGGGGAGGCGGGAAAAGGCGCCCGAGGGGGTGAAACGGTGTAAAAAAGTGTTTGGGGAGGGCGGGGAGGGGATTTGTTGGAACCCGGAAGTGGGAGTCGGAAACCCGGAAGTGGGAGGCGGAAACCGGAAGTGAGGGGGAGAGGAGCGGGGGAGGCGGGAAAAGGCGCCCGAGGGTGAGAAACGGTGTAAAAAAGTGTTTGGGGAGGGCGGGGAGGGGATTTGTTGGAACCCGGAAGTGGGAGTCGGAAACCCGGAAGTGGGAGGCGGAAACCGGAAGTGAGGGGGAGAGGAGCGGGGGAGGCGGGAAAAGGCGTGCGAGGGGGTGAAACGGTGTCAAAAAGTGTTTGGGGAGGGCGGGGAGGGGATTTGTTGGAACCCGGAAGTGGGAGGCGGAAACCCGGAAGTGGGAGGCGGAAACCGGAAGTGAGGGGGAGAGGAGCGGGGGAGGCGGGAAAAGGCGCCCGAGGGGGTGAAACGGTGTAAAAAAGTGTTTGGGGAGGGCGGGGAGGGGATTTGTTGGAACCCGGAAGTGGGAGGCGGAAACCCGGAAGTGGGAGGCGGAAACCGGAAGTGAGGGGGAGAGGAGCGGGGGAGGCGGGAAAAGGCGCGCGAGGGGGAGAAACGGTGTAAAAAAGTGTTTGGGGAGGGCGGGGAGGGGATTTGTTGGAACCCGGAAGTGGGAGGCGGAAACCCGGAAGTGGGAGGCGGAAACCGGAAGTGAGGGGGAGAGGAGCGGGGGAGGCGGGAAAAGGCGTGTGAGGGTGAGAAACGGTGTAAAAAAGTGTTTGGGGAGGGCGGGGAGGGGATTTGTTGGAACCCGGAAGTGGGAGGCGGAAACCCGGAAGTGGGAGGCGGAAACCGGAAGTGAGGGGGAGAGGAGCGGGGGAGGCGGGAAAAGGCGTCCGAGGGTGTGAAACGGTGTAAAAAAGTGTTTGGGGAGGGCGGGGAGGGGATTTGTTGGAACCCGGAAGTGGGAGGCGGAAACCGGAAGTGAGGGGGAGAGGAGCGGGGGAGGCGGGAAAAGGCGTCCGAGGGGGTGAAAGGGTGTAAAAAAGTGTTTGGGGAGGGCGGGGAGGGGATTTGTTGGAACCCGGAAGTGGGAGTCGGAAACCCGGAAGTGGGAGGCGGAAACCGGAAGTGAGGGGGAGAGGAGCGGGGGAGGCGGGAAAAGGCGTGTGAGGGGGTGAAACGGTGTAAAAAAGTGTTTGGGGAGGGCGGGGAGGGGATTTGTTGGAACCCGGAAGTGGGAGGCGGAAACCCGGAAGTGGGAGGCGGAAACCGGAAGTGAGGGGGAGAGGAGCGGGGGAGGCGGGAAAAGGCGCGCGAGGGGGTGAAAGGGTGTAAAAAAGTGTTTGGGGAGGGCGGGGAGGGGATTTGTTGGAACCCGGAAGTGGGAGGCGGAAACCCGGAAGTGGGAGGCGGAAACCGGAAGTGAGGGGGAGAGGAGCGGGGGAGGCGGGAAAAGGCGCCCGAGGGGGTGAAACGGTGTAAAAAAGTGTTTGGGGAGGGCGGGGAGGGGATTTGTTGGAACCCGGAAGTGGGAGGCGGAAACCCGGAAGTGGGAGGCGGAAACCGGAAGTGAGGGGGAGAGGAGCGGGGGAGGCGGGAAAAGGCGCCCGAGGGGGTGAAACGGTGTAAAAAAGTGTTTGGGGAGGGCGGGGAGGGGATTTGTTGGAACCCGGAAGTGGGAGTCGGAAACCCGGAAGTGGGAGGCGGAAACCGGAAGTGAGGGGGAGAGGAGCGGGGGAGGCGGGAAAAGGCGCCCGAGGGGGTGAAAGGGTGTAAAAAAGTGTTTGGGGAGGGCGGGGAGGGGATTTGTTGGAACCCGGAAGTGGGAGGCGGAAACCCGGAAGTGGGAGGCGGAAACCGGAAGTGAGGGGGAGAGGAGCGGGGGAGGCGGGAAAAGGCGCCCGAGGGGGTGAAAGGGTGTAAAAAAGTGTTTGGGGAGGGCGGGGAGGGGATTTGTTGGAACCCGGAAGTGGGAGGCGGAAACCCGGAAGTGGGAGGCGGAAACCGGAAGTGAGGGGGAGAGGAGCGGGGGAGGCGGGAAAAGGCGCCCGAGGGGGTGAAAGGGTGTAAAAAAGTGTTTGGGGAGGGCGGGGAGGGGATTTGTTGGAACCCGGAAGTGGGAGGCGGAAACCCGGAAGTGGGAGGCGGAAACCGGAAGTGAGGGGGAGAGGAGCGGGGGAGGCGGGAAAAGGCGCGCGAGGGGGTGAAACGGTGTAAAAAAGTGTTTGGGGAGGGCGGGGGAGGGGATTTGTTGGAACCCGGAAGTGGGAGGCGGAAACCCGGAAGTGGGAGGCGGAAACCGGAAGTGAGGGGGAGAGGAGCGGGGGAGGCGGGAAAAGGCGTCCGAGGGTGTGAAACGGTGTAAAAAAGTGTTTGGGGAGGGCGGGGAGGGGATTTGTTGGAACCCGGAAGTGGGAGGCGGAAACCCGGAAGTGGGAGGCGGAAACCGGAAGTGAGGGGGAGAGGAGCGGGGGAGGCGGGAAAAGGCGTGCGAGGGGGTGAAACGGTGTAAAAAAGTGTTTGGGGAGGGCGGGGAGGGGATTTGTTGGAACCCGGAAGTGGGAGGCGGAAACCCGGAAGTGGTAGGCGGAAACCGGAAGTGAGGGGGAGAGGAGCGGGGGAGGCGGGAAAAGGCGCCCGAGGGTGAGAAACGGTGTAAAAAAGTGTTTGGGGAGGGCGGGGAGGGGATTTGTTGGAACCCGGAAGTGGGAGTCGTAAACCCGGAAGTGGGAGGCGGAAACCGGAAGTGAGGGGGAGAGGAGCGGGGGAGGCGGGAAAAGGCGTGCGAGGGGGTGAAACGGTGTCAAAAAGTGTTTGGGGAGGGCGGGGAGGGGATTTGTTGGAACCCGGAAGTGGGAGGCGGAAACCCGGAAGTGGGAGGCGGAAACCGGAAGTGAGGGGGAGAGGAGCGGGGGAGGCGGGAAAAGGCGTGCGAGGGGGTGAAAGGGTGTAAAAAAGTGTTTGGGGAGGGCGGGGAGGGGATTTGTTGGAACCCGGAAGTGGGAGGCGGAAACCCGGAAGTGGGAGGCGGAAACCGGAAGTGAGGGGGAGAGGAGCGGGGGAGGCGGGAAAAGGCGCGCGAGGGGGAGAAACGGTGTAAAAAAGTGTTTGGGGAGGGCGGGGAGGGGATTTGTTGGAACCCGGAAGTGGGAGGCGGAAACCCGGAAGTGGGAGGCGGAAACCGGAAGTGAGGGGGAGAGGAGCGGGGGAGGCGGGAAAAGGCGTGTGAGGGTGAGAAACGGTGTAAAAAAGTGTTTGGGGAGGGCGGGGAGGGGATTTGTTGGAACCCGGAAGTGGGAGGCGGAAACCCGGAAGTGGGAGGCGGAAACCGGAAGTGAGGGGGAGAGGAGCGGGGGAGGCGGGAAAAGGCGTCCGAGGGTGTGAAACGGTGTAAAAAAGTGTTTGGGGAGGGCGGGGAGGGGATTTGTTGGAACCCGGAAGTGGGAGGCGGAAACCGGAAGTGAGGGGGAGAGGAGCGGGGGAGGCGGGAAAAGGCGTCCGAGGGGGTGAAAGGGTGTAAAAAAGTGTTTGGGGAGGGCGGGGAGGGGATTTGTTGGAACCCGGAAGTGGGAGTCGGAAACCCGGAAGTGGGAGGCGGAAACCGGAAGTGAGGGGGAGAGGAGCGGGGGAGGCGGGAAAAGGCGCCCGAGGGGGTGAAAGCGCGAGGGGGTGAAAGGGTGTAAAAAAGTGTTTGGGGAGGGCGGGGAGGGGATTTGTTGGAACCCGGAAGTGGGAGTCGGAAACCCGGAAGTGGGAGGCGGAAACCGGAAGTGAGGGGGAGAGGAGCGGGGGAGGCGGGAAAAGGCGCCCGAGGGGGTGAAACGGTGTAAAAAAGTGTTTGGGGAGGGCGGGGAGGGGATTTGTTGGAACCCGGAAGTGGGAGTCGGAAACCCGGAAGTGGGAGGCGGAAACCGGAAGTGAGGGGGAGAGGAGCGGGGGAGGCGGGAAAAGGCGTCCGAGGGGGTGAAAGGGTGTAAAAAAGTGTTTGGGGAGGGCGGGGAGGGGATTTGTTGGAACCCGGAAGTGGGAGGCGGAAACCCGGAAGTGGGAGGCGGAAACCGGAAGTGAGGGGGAGAGGAGCGGGGGAGGCGGGAAAAGGCGTGCGAGGGGGTGAAACGGTGTAAAAAAGTGTTTGGGGAGGGCGGGGAGGGGATTTGTTGGAACCCGGAAGTGGGAGGCGGAAACCCGGAAGTGGGAGGCGGAAACCGGAAGTGAGGGGGAGAGGAGCGGGGGAGGCGGGAAAAGGCGCCCGAGGTGGGGAAACGGTGTAAAAAAGTGTTTGGGGAGGGCGGGGAGGGGATTTGTTGGAACCCGGAAGTGGGAGGCGGAAACCCGGAAGTGGGAGGCGGAAACCGGAAGTGAGGGGGAGAGGAGCGGGGGAGGCGGGAAAAGGCGCCCGAGGGGGTGAAAGGGTGTAAAAAAGTGTTTGGGGAGGGCGGGGAGGGGATTTGTTGGAACCCGGAAGTGGGAGGCGGAAACCCGGAAGTGGGAGGCGGAAACCGGAAGTGAGGGGGAGAGGAGCGGGGGAGGCGGGAAAAGGCGCCCGAGGGGGTGAAAGGGTGTAAAAAAGTGTTTGGGGAGGGCGGGGAGGGGATTTGTTGGAACCCGGAAGTGGGAGTCGGAAACCCGGAAGTGGGAGGCGGAAACCGGAAGTGAGGGGGAGAGGAGCGGGGGAGGCGGGAAAAGGCGCCCGAGGGGGTGAAACGGTGTCAAAAAGTGTTTGGGGAGGGCGGGGAGGGGATTTGTTGGAACCCGGAAGTGGGAGGCGGAAACCCGGTAGTGGGAGGCGGAAACCGGAAGTGAGGGGGAGAGGAGCGGGGGAGGCGGGAAAAGGCGCCCGAGGGGGTGAAAGGGTGTAAAAAAGTGTTTGGGGAGGGCGGGGAGGGGATTTGTTGGAACCCGGAAGTGGGAGTCGGAAACCCGGAAGTGGGAGGCGGAAACCGGAAGTGAGGGGGAGAGGAGCGGGGGAGGCGGGAAAAGGCGCCCGAGGGGGTGAAAGGGTGTAAAAAAGTGTTTGGGGAGGGCGGGGAGGGGATTTGTTGGAACCCGGAAGTGGGAGTCGGAAACCCGGAAGTGGGAGGCGGAAACCGGAAGTGAGGGGGAGAGGAGCGGGGGAGGCGGGAAAAGGCGTCCGAGGGGGAGAAAGGGTGTAAAAAAGTGTTTGGGGAGGGCGGGGAGGGGATTTGTTGGAACCCGGAAGTGGGAGGCGGAAACCCGGAAGTGGGAGGCGGAAACCGGAAGTGAGGGGGAGAGGAGCGGGGGAGGCGGGAAAAGGCGTGCGAGGGGGTGAAACGGTGTAAAAAAGTGTTTGGGGAGGGCGGGGAGGGGATTTGTTGGAACCCGGAAGTGGGAGGCGGAAACCCGGAAGTGGGAGGCGGAAACCGGAAGTGAGGGGGAGAGGAGCGGGGGAGGCGGGAAAAGGCGCCCGAGGTGGGGAAACGGTGTAAAAAAGTGTTTGGGGAGGGCGGGGAGGGGATTTGTTGGAACCCGGAAGTGGGAGTCGGAAACCCGGAAGTGGGAGGCGGAAACCGGAAGTGAGGGGGAGAGGAGCGGGGGAGGCGGGAAAAGGCGCGCGAGGGGGTGAAAGGGTGTAAAAAAGTGTTTGGGGAGGGCGGGGAGGGGATTTGTTGGAACCCGGAAGTGGGAGGCGGAAACCCGGAAGTGGGAGGCGGAAACCGGAAGTGAGGGGGAGAGGAGCGGGGGAGGCGGGAAAAGGCGCCCGAGGGGGTGAAACGGTGTAAAAAAGTGTTTGGGGAGGGCGGGGAGGGGATTTGTTGGAACCCGGAAGTGGGAGTCGGAAACCCGGAAGTGGGAGGCGGAAACCGGAAGTGAGGGGGAGAGGAGCGGGGGAGGCGGGAAAAGGCGTGCGAGGGGGTGAAAGGGTGTAAAAAAGTGTTTGGGGAGGGCGGGGAGGGGATTTGTTGGAACCCGGAAGTGGGAGGCGGAAACCCGGAAGTGGGAGGCGGAAACCGGAAGTGAGGGGGAGAGGAGCGGGGGAGGCGGGAAAAGGCGCCCGAGGGGGTGAAACGGTGTAAAAAAGTGTTTGGGGAGGGCGGGGAGGGGATTTGTTGGAACCCGGAAGTGGGAGGCGGAAACCCGGAAGTGGGAGGCGGAAACCGGAAGTGAGGGGGAGAGGAGCGGGGGAGGCGGGAAAAGGCGTCCGAGGGGGTGAAAGGGTGTAAAAAAGTGTTTGGGGAGGGCGGGGAGGGGATTTGTTGGAACCCGGAAGTGGGAGTCGGAAACCCGGAAGTGGGAGGCGGAAACCGGAAGTGAGGGGGAGAGGAGCGGGGGAGGCGGGAAAAGGCGCCCGAGGTGGGGAAACGGTGTAAAAAAGTGTTTGGGGAGGGCGGGGAGGGGATTTGTTGGAACCCGGAAGTGGGAGTCGGAAACCCGGAAGTGGGAGGCGGAAACCGGAAGTGAGGGGGAGAGGAGCGGGGGAGGCGGGAAAAGGCGTGCGAGGGGGTGAAAGGGTGTAAAAAAGTGTTTGGGGAGGGCGGGGAGGGGATTTGTTGGAACCCGGAAGTGGGAGGCGGAAACCCGGAAGTGGGAGGCGGAAACCGGAAGTGAGGGGGAGAGGAGCGGGGGAGGCGGGAAAAGGCGCCCGAGGGGGTGAAAGGGTGTAAAAAAGTGTTTGGGGAGGGCGGGGAGGGGATTTGTTGGAACCCGGAAGTGGGAGGCGGAAACCCGGAAGTGGGAGGCGGAAACCGGAAGTGAGGGGGAGAGGAGCGGGGGAGGCGGGAAAAGGCGCGCGAGGGGGTGAAACGGTGTAAAAAAGTGTTTGGGGAGGGCGGGGAGGGGATTTGTTGGAACCCGGAAGTGGGAGGCGGAAACCCGGAAGTGGGAGGCGGAAACCGGAAGTGAGGGGGAGAGGAGCGGGGGAGGCGGGAAAAGGCGCCCGAGGGGGTGAAAGGGTGTAAAAAAGTGTTTGGGGAGGGCGGGGAGGGGATTTGTTGGAACCCGGAAGTGGGAGTCGGAAACCCGGAAGTGGGAGGCGGAAACCGGAAGTGAGGGGGAGAGGAGCGGGGGAGGCGGGAAAAGGCGCCCGAGGGGGTGAAAGGGTGTAAAAAAGTGTTTGGGGAGGGCGGGGAGGGGATTTGTTGGAACCCGGAAGTGGGAGTCGGAAACCCGGAAGTGGGAGGCGGAAACCGGAAGTGAGGGGGAGAGGAGCGGGGGAGGCGGGAAAAGGCGCCCGAGGGTGTGAAACGGTGTAAAAAAGTGTTTGGGGAGGGCGGGGAGGGGATTTGTTGGAACCCGGAAGTGGGAGGCGGAAACCCGGAAGTGGGAGGCGGAAACCGGAAGTGAGGGGGAGAGGAGCGGGGGAGGCGGGAAAAGGCGTGCGAGGGGGTGAAAGGGTGTAAAAAAGTGTTTGGGGAGGGCGGGGAGGGGATTTGTTGGAACCCGGAAGTGGGAGTCGGAAACCCGGAAGTGGGAGGCGGAAACCGGAAGTGAGGGGGAGAGGAGCGGGGGAGGCGGGAAAAGGCGCCCGAGGGGGTGAAAGGGTGTAAAAAAGTGTTTGGGGAGGGCGGGGAGGGGATTTGTTGGAACCCGGAAGTGGGAGTCGGAAACCCGGAAGTGGGAGGCGGAAACCGGAAGTGAGGGGGAGAGGAGCGGGGGAGGCGGGAAAAGGCGCCCGAGGGGGTGAAAGGGTGTAAAAAAGTGTTTGGGGAGGGCGGGGAGGGGATTTGTTGGAACCCGGAAGTGGGAGTCGGAAACCCGGAAGTGGGAGGCGGAAACCGGAAGTGAGGGGGAGAGGAGCGGGGGAGGCGGGAAAAGGCGCCCGAGGTGGGGAAACGGTGTAAAAAAGTGTTTGGGGAGGGCGGGGAGGGGATTTGTTGGAACCCGGAAGTGGGAGTCGGAAACCCGGAAGTGGGAGGCGGAAACCGGAAGTGAGGGGGAGAGGAGCGGGGGAGGCGGGAAAAGGCGTCCGAGGGTGTGAAACGGTGTAAAAAAGTGTTTGGGGAGGGCGGGGAGGGGATTTGTTGGAACCCGGAAGTGGGAGTCGGAAACCCGGAAGTGGGAGGCGGAAACCGGAAGTGAGGGGGAGAGGAGCGGGGGAGGCGGGAAAAGGCGCGCGAGGGGGTGAAAGGGTGTAAAAAAGTGTTTGGGGAGGGCGGGGAGGGGATTTGTTGGAACCCGGAAGTGGGAGTCGGAAACCCGGAAGTGGGAGGCGGAAACCGGAAGTGAGGGGGAGAGGAGCGGGGGAGGCGGGAAAAGGCGTGTGAGGGGGAGAAACGGTGTAAAAAAGTGTTTGGGGAGGGCGGGGAGGGGATTTGTTGGAACCCGGAAGTGGGAGGCGGAAACCCGGAAGTGGGAGGCGGAAACCGGAAGTGAGGGGGAGAGGAGGGGGGGAGGCGGGAAAAGGCGTGTGAGGGTGAGAAACGGTGTAAAAAAGTGTTTGGGGAGGGCGGGGAGGGGATTTGTTGGAACCCGGAAGTGGGAGGCGGAAACCCGGAAGTGGGAGGCGGAAACCGGAAGTGAGGGGGAGAGGAGCGGGGGAGGCGGGAAAAGGCGTGCGAGGGGGTGAAACGGTGTAAAAAAGTGTTTGGGGAGGGCGGGGAGGGGATTTGTTGGAACCCGGAAGTGGGAGGCGGAAACCCGGAAGTGGGAGGCGGAAACCGGAAGTGAGGGGGAGAGGAGCGGGGGAGGCGGGAAAAGGCGCCCGAGGGGGTGAAAGGGTGTAAAAAAGTGTTTGGGGAGGGCGGGGAGGGGATTTGTTGGAACCCGGAAGTGGGAGTCGGAAACCCGGAAGTGGGAGGCGGAAACCGGAAGTGAGGGGGAGAGGAGCGGGGGAGGCGGGAAAAGGCGCCCGAGGGGGTGAAAGGGTGTAAAAAAGTGTTTGGGGAGGGCGGGGAGGGGATTTGTTGGAACCCGGAAGTGGGAGTCGGAAACCCGGAAGTGGGAGGCGGAAACCGGAAGTGAGGGGGAGAGGAGCGGGGGAGGCGGGAAAAGGCGCCCGAGGTGGGGAAACGGTGTAAAAAAGTGTTTGGGGAGGGCGGGGAGGGGATTTGTTGGAACCCGGAAGTGGGAGTCGGAAACCCGGAAGTGGGAGGCGGAAACCGGAAGTGAGGGGGAGAGGAGCGGGGGAGGCGGGAAAAGGCGTCCGAGGGTGTGAAACGGTGTAAAAAAGTGTTTGGGGAGGGCGGGGAGGGGATTTGTTGGAACCCGGAAGTGGGAGGCGGAAACCCGGAAGTGGGAGGCGGAAACCGGAAGTGAGGGGGAGAGGAGCGGGGGAGGCGGGAAAAGGCGCGCGAGGGGGTGAAAGGGTGTAAAAAAGTGTTTGGGGAGGGCGGGGAGGGGATTTGTTGGAACCCGGAAGTGGGAGTCGGAAACCCGGAAGTGGGAGGCGGAAACCGGAAGTGAGGGGGAGAGGAGCGGGGGAGGCGGGAAAAGGCGCGCGAGGGGGTGAAAGGGTGTAAAAAAGTGTTTGGGGAGGGCGGGGAGGGGATTTGTTGGAACCCGGAAGTGGGAGTCGGAAACCCGGAAGTGGGAGGCGGAAACCGGAAGTGAGGGGGAGAGGAGCGGGGGAGGCGGGAAAAGGCGTGTGAGGGGGAGAAACGGTGTAAAAAAGTGTTTGGGGAGGGCGGGGAGGGGATTTGTTGGAACCCGGAAGTGGGAGGCGGAAACCCGGAAGTGGGAGGCGGAAACCGGAAGTGAGGGGGAGAGGAGCGGGGGAGGCGGGAAAAGGCGTGCGAGGGGGTGAAACGGTGTAAAAAAGTGTTTGGGGAGGGCGGGGAGGGGATTTGTTGGAACCCGGAAGTGGGAGGCGGAAACCCGGAAGTGGGAGGCGGAAACCGGAAGTGAGGGGGAGAGGAGCGGGGGAGGCGGGAAAAGGCGTCCGAGGTGGGGAAACGGTGTAAAAAAGTGTTTGGGGAGGGCGGGGAGGGGATTTGTTGGAACCCGGAAGTGGGAGGCGGAAACCCGGAAGTGGGAGGCGGAAACCGGAAGTGAGGGGGAGAGGAGCGGGGGAGGCGGGAAAAGGCGCCCGAGGGGGTGAAAGGGTGTAAAAAAGTGTTTGGGGAGGGCGGGGAGGGGATTTGTTGGAACCCGGAAGTGGGAGGCGGAAACCCGGAAGTGGGAGGCGGAAACCGGAAGTGAGGGGGAGAGGAGCGGGGGAGGCGGGAAAAGGCGCCCGAGGGGGTGAAAGGGTGTAAAAAAGTGTTTGGGGAGGGCGGGGAGGGGATTTGTTGGAACCCGGAAGTGGGAGTCGGAAACCCGGAAGTGGGAGGCGGAAACCGGAAGTGAGGGGGAGAGGAGCGGGGGAGGCGGGAAAAGGCGCCCGAGGGGGTGAAACGGTGTAAAAAAGTGTTTGGGGAGGGCGGGGAGGGGATTTGTTGGAACCCGGAAGTGGGAGTCGGAAACCCGGAAGTGGGAGGCGGAAACCGGAAGTGAGGGGGAGAGGAGCGGGGGAGGCGGGAAAAGGCGTCCGAGGGGGAGAAACGGTGTAAAAAAGTGTTTGGGGAGGGCGGGGAGGGGATTTGTTGGAACCCGGAAGTGGGAGTCGGAAACCCGGAAGTGGGAGGCGGAAACCGGAAGTGAGGGGGAGAGGAGCGGGGGAGGCGGGAAAAGGCGTGTGAGGGTGAGAAACGGTGTAAAAAAGTGTTTGGGGAGGGCGGGGAGGGGATTTGTTGGAACCCGGAAGTGGGAGGCGGAAACCCGGAAGTGGGAGGCGGAAACCGGAAGTGAGGGGGAGAGGAGCGGGGGAGGCGGGAAAAGGCGTCCGAGGGGGTGAAAGGGTGTAAAAAAGTGTTTGGGGAGGGCGGGGAGGGGATTTGTTGGAACCCGGAAGTGGGAGGCGGAAACCCGGAAGTGGGAGGCGGAAACCGGAAGTGAGGGGGAGAGGAGCGGGGGAGGCGGGAAAAGGCGTGCGAGGGGGTGAAACGGTGTAAAAAAGTGTTTGGGGAGGGCGGGGAGGGGATTTGTTGGAACCCGGAAGTGGGAGGCGGAAACCCGGAAGTGGGAGGCGGAAACCGGAAGTGAGGGGGAGAGGAGCGGGGGAGGTGGGAAAAGGCGCCCGAGGGGGTGAAAGGGTGTAAAAAAGTGTTTGGGGAGGGCGGGGAGGGGATTTGTTGGAACCCGGAAGTGGGAGGCGGAAACCCGGAAGTGGGAGGCGGAAACCGGAAGTGAGGGGGAGAGGAGCGGGGGAGGCGGGAAAAGGCGCCCGAGGGGGTGAAAGGGTGTAAAAAAGTGTTTGGGGAGGGCGGGGAGGGGATTTGTTGGAACCCGGAAGTGGGAGGCGGAAACCCGGAAGTGGGAGGCGGAAACCGGAAGTGAGGGGGAGAGGAGCGGGGGAGGCGGGAAAAGGCGCCCGAGGGGGTGAAAGGGTGTAAAAAAGTGTTTGGGGAGGGCGGGGAGGGGATTTGTTGGAACCCGGAAGTGGGAGGCGGAAACCCGGAAGTGGGAGGCGGAAACCGGAAGTGAGGGGGAGAGGAGCGGGGGAGGTGGGAAAAGGCGCCCGAGGGGGTGAAAGGGTGTAAAAAAGTGTTTGGGGAGGGCGGGGAGGGGATTTGTTGGAACCCGGAAGTGGGAGGCGGAAACCCGGAAGTGGGAGGCGGAAACCGGAAGTGAGGGGGAGAGGAGCGGGGGAGGCGGGAAAAGGCGCCCGAGGGGGTGAAAGGGTGTAAAAAAGTGTTTGGGGAGGGCGGGGAGGGGATTTGTTGGAACCCGGAAGTGGGAGTCGGAAACCCGGAAGTGGGAGGCGGAAACCGGAAGTGAGGGGGAGAGGAGCGGGGGAGGCGGGAAAAGGCGCCCGAGGGGGTGAAACGGTGTAAAAAAGTGTTTGGGGAGGGCGGGGAGGGGATTTGTTGGAACCCGGAAGTGGGAGTCGGAAACCCGGAAGTGGGAGGCGGAAACCGGAAGTGAGGGGGAGAGGAGCGGGGGAGGCGGGAAAAGGCGTCCGAGGGGGAGAAACGGTGTAAAAAAGTGTTTGGGGAGGGCGGGGAGGGGATTTGTTGGAACCCGGAAGTGGGAGGCGGAAACCCGGAAGTGGGAGGCGGAAACCGGAAGTGAGGGGGAGAGGAGCGGGGGAGGCGGGAAAAGGCGCCCGAGGGGGTGAAAGGGTGTAAAAAAGTGTTTGGGGAGGGCGGGGAGGGGATTTGTTGGAACCCGGAAGTGGGAGGCGGAAACCCGGAAGTGGGAGGCGGAAACCGGAAGTGAGGGGGAGAGGAGCGGGGGAGGCGGGAAAAGGCGCCCGAGGGGGTGAAAGGGTGTAAAAAAGTGTTTGGGGAGGGCGGGGAGGGGATTTGTTGGAACCCGGAAGTGGGAGTCGGAAACCCGGAAGTGGGAGGCGGAAACCGGAAGTGAGGGGGAGAGGAGCGGGGGAGGCGGGAAAAGGCGTCCGAGGGTGTGAAACGGTGTAAAAAAGTGTTTGGGGAGGGCGGGGAGGGGATTTGTTGGAACCCGGAAGTGGGAGGCGGAAACCCGGAAGTGGGAGGCGGAAACCGGAAGTGAGGGGGAGAGGAGCGGGGGAGGCGGGAAAAGGCGTGCGAGGGGGTGAAAGGGTGTAAAAAAGTGTTTGGGGAGGGCGGGGAGGGGATTTGTTGGAACCCGGAAGTGGGAGGCGGAAACCCGGAAGTGGGAGGCGGAAACCGGAAGTGAGGGGGAGAGGAGCGGGGGAGGCGGGAAAAGGCGCCCGAGGGGGTGAAAGGGTGTAAAAAAGTGTTTGGGGAGGGCGGGGAGGGGATTTGTTGGAACCCGGAAGTGGGAGTCGGAAACCCGGAAGTGGGAGGCGGAAACCGGAAGTGAGGGGGAGAGGAGCGGGGGAGGCGGGAAAAGGCGTCCGAGGGGGAGAAACGGTGTAAAAAAGTGTTTGGGGAGGGCGGGGAGGGGATTTGTTGGAACCCGGAAGTGGGAGGCGGAAACCCGGAAGTGGGAGGCGGAAACCGGAAGTGAGGGGGAGAGGAGCGGGGGAGGCGGGAAAAGGCGCCCGAGGGGGTGAAAGGGTGTAAAAAAGTGTTTGGGGAGGGCGGGGAGGGGATTTGTTGGAACCCGGAAGTGGGAGTCGGAAACCCGGAAGTGGGAGGCGGAAACCGGAAGTGAGGGGGAGAGGAGCGGGGGAGGCGGGAAAAGGCGTGTGAGGGGGTGAAACGGTGTAAAAAAGTGTTTGGGGAGGGCGGGGAGGGGATTTGTTGGAACCCGGAAGTGGGAGGCGGAAACCCGGAAGTGGGAGGCGGAAACCGGAAGTGAGGGGGAGAGGAGCGGGGGAGGCGGGAAAAGGCGCGCGAGGGGGAGAAACGGTGTAAAAAAGTGTTTGGGGAGGGCGGGGAGGGGATTTGTTGGAACCCGGAAGTGGGAGTCGGAAACCCGGAAGTGGGAGGCGGAAACCGGAAGTGAGGGGGAGAGGAGCGGGGGAGGCGGGAAAAGGCGTGCGAGGGGGTGAAAGGGTGTAAAAAAGTGTTTGGGGAGGGCGGGGAGGGGATTTGTTGGAACCCGGAAGTGGGAGGCGGAAACCCGGAAGTGGGAGGCGGAAACCGGAAGTGAGGGGGAGAGGAGCGGGGGAGGCGGGAAAAGGCGTGCGAGGGGGAGAAACGGTGTAAAAAAGTGTTTGGGGAGGGCGGGGAGGGGATTTGTTGGAACCCGGAAGTGGGAGGCGGAAACCCGGAAGTGGGAGGCGGAAACCGGAAGTGAGGGGGAGAGGAGCGGGGGAGGCGGGAAAAGGCGTCCGAGGGTGAGAAACGGTGTAAAAAAGTGTTTGGGGAGGGCGGGGAGGGGATTTGTTGGAACCCGGAAGTGGGAGGCGGAAACCCGGAAGTGGGAGGCGGAAACCGGAAGTGAGGGGGAGAGGAGCGGGGGAGGCGGGAAAAGGCGCCCGAGGGGGTGAAAGGGTGTAAAAAAGTGTTTGGGGAGGGCGGGGAGGGGATTTTTTGGAACCCGGAAGTGGGAGTCGGAAACCCGGAAGTGGGAGGCGGAAACCGGAAGTGAGGGGGAGAGGAGCGGGGGAGGCGGGAAAAGGCGTCCGAGGGTGTGAAACGGTGTAAAAAAGTGTTTGGGGAGGGCGGGGAGGGGATTTGTTGGAACCCGGAAGTGGGAGGCGGAAACCCGGAAGTGGGAGGCGGAAACCGGAAGTGAGGGGGAGAGGAGCGGGGGAGGCGGGAAAAGGCGTGCGAGGGGGTGAAAGGGTGTAAAAAAGTGTTTGGGGAGGGCGGGGAGGGGATTTGTTGGAACCCGGAAGTGGGAGGCGGAAACCCGGAAGTGGGAGGCGGAAACCGGAAGTGAGGGGGAGAGGAGCGGGGGAGGCGGGAAAAGGCGCCCGAGGGGGTGAAAGGGTGTAAAAAAGTGTTTGGGGAGGGCGGGGAGGGGATTTGTTGGAACCCGGAAGTGGGAGTCGGAAACCCGGAAGTGGGAGGCGGAAACCGGAAGTGAGGGGGAGAGGAGCGGGGGAGGCGGGAAAAGGCGTCCGAGGGGGAGAAACGGTGTAAAAAAGTGTTTGGGGAGGGCGGGGAGGGGATTTGTTGAAACCCGGAAGTGGGAGTCGGAAACCCGGAAGTGGGAGGCGGAAACCGGAAGTGAGGGGGAGAGGAGCGGGGGAGGCGGGAAAAGGCGCGCGAGGGGGTGAAAGGGTGTAAAAAAGTGTTTGGGGAGGGCGGGGAGGGGATTTGTTGGAACCCGGAAGTGGGAGGCGGAAACCCGGAAGTGGGAGGCGGAAACCGGAAGTGAGGGGGAGAGGAGCGGGGGAGGCGGGAAAAGGCGTGTGAGGGGGTGAAACGGTGTAAAAAAGTGTTTGGGGAGGGCGGGGAGGGGATTTGTTGGAACCCGGAAGTGGGAGGCGGAAACCCGGAAGTGGGAGGCGGAAACCGGAAGTGAGGGGGAGAGGAGCGGGGGAGGCGGGAAAAGGCGCGCGAGGGGGAGAAACGGTGTAAAAAAGTGTTTGGGGAGGGCGGGGAGGGGATTTGTTGGAACCCGGAAGTGGGAGTCGGAAACCCGGAAGTGGGAGGCGGAAACCGGAAGTGAGGGGGAGAGGAGCGGGGGAGGCGGGAAAAGGCGTGCGAGGGGGTGAAAGGGTGTAAAAAAGTGTTTGGGGAGGGCGGGGAGGGGATTTGTTGGAACCCGGAAGTGGGAGTCGGAAACCCGGAAGTGGGAGGCGGAAACCGGAAGTGAGGGGGAGAGGAGCGGGGGAGGCGGGAAAAGGCGTGCGAGGGGGAGAAACGGTGTAAAAAAGTGTTTGGGGAGGGCGGGGAGGGGATTTGTTGGAACCCGGAAGTGGGAGGCGGAAACCCGGAAGTGGGAGGCGGAAACCGGAAGTGAGGGGGAGAGGAGCGGGGGAGGCGGGAAAAGGCGTCCGAGGGTGAGAAACGGTGTAAAAAAGTGTTTGGGGAGGGCGGGGAGGGGATTTGTTGGAACCCGGAAGTGGGAGTCGGAAACCCGGAAGTGGGAGGCGGAAACCGGAAGTGAGGGGGAGAGGAGCGGGGGAGGCGGGAAAAGGCGTGCGAGGGGGTGAAAGGGTGTAAAAAAGTGTTTGGGGAGGGCGGGGAGGGGATTTGTTGGAACCCGGAAGTGGGAGGCGGAAACCCGGAAGTGGGAGGCGGAAACCGGAAGTGAGGGGGAGAGGAGCGGGGGAGGCGGGAAAAGGCGCCCGAGGGGGTGAAAGGGTGTAAAAAAGTGTTTGGGGAGGGCGGGGAGGGGATTTGTTGGAACCCGGAAGTGGGAGTCGGAAACCCGGAAGTGGGAGGCGGAAACCGGAAGTGAGGGGGAGAGGAGCGGGGGAGGCGGGAAAAGGCGTGCGAGGGGGTGAAAGGGTGTAAAAAAGTGTTTGGGGAGGGCGGGGAGGGGATTTGTTGGAACCCGGAAGTGGGAGTCGGAAACCCGGAAGTGGGAGGCGGAAACCGGAAGTGAGGGGGAGAGGAGCGGGGGAGGCGGGAAAAGGCGTGCGAGGGGGTGAAAGGGTGTAAAAAAGTGTTTGGGGAGGGCGGGGAGGGGATTTGTTGGAACCCGGAAGTGGGAGGCGGAAACCCGGAAGTGGGAGGCGGAAACCGGAAGTGAGGGGGAGAGGAGCGGGGGAGGCGGGAAAAGGCGCGCGAGGGGGAGAAACGGTGTAAAAAAGTGTTTGGGGAGGGCGGGGAGGGGATTTGTTGGAACCCGGAAGTGGGAGGCGGAAACCCGGAAGTGGGAGGCGGAAACCGGAAGTGAGGGGGAGAGGAGCGGGGGAGGCGGGAAAAGGCGCCCGAGGGGGTGAAAGGGTGTAAAAAAGTGTTTGGGGAGGGCGGGGAGGGGATTTGTTGGAACCCGGAAGTGGGAGTCGGAAACCCGGAAGTGGGAGGCGGAAACCGGAAGTGAGGGGGAGAGGAGCGGGGGAGGCGGGAAAAGGCGCGCGAGGGGGTGAAAGGGTGTAAAAAAGTGTTTGGGGAGGGCGGGGAGGGGATTTGTTGGAACCCGGAAGTGGGAGGCGGAAACCCGGAAGTGGGAGGCGGAAACCGGAAGTGAGGGGGAGAGGAGCGGGGGAGGCGGGAAAAGGCGTGTGAGGGGGTGAAACGGTGTAAAAAAGTGTTTGGGGAGGGCGGGGAGGGGATTTGTTGGAACCCGGAAGTGGGAGTCGGAAACCCGGAAGTGGGAGGCGGAAACCGGAAGTGAGGGGGAGAGGAGCGGGGGAGGCGGGAAAAGGCGTGCGAGGGGGAGAAACGGTGTAAAAAAGTGTTTGGGGAGGGCGGGGAGGGGATTTGTTGGAACCCGGAAGTGGGAGTCGGAAACCCGGAAGTGGGAGGCGGAAACCGGAAGTGAGGGGGAGAGGAGCGGGGGAGGCGGGAAAAGGCGCGCGAGGGGGAGAAACGGTGTAAAAAAGTGTTTGGGGAGGGCGGGGAGGGGATTTGTTGGAACCCGGAAGTGGGAGTCGGAAACCCGGAAGTGGGAGGCGGAAACCGGAAGTGAGGGGGAGAGGAGCGGGGGAGGCGGGAAAAGGCGTGCGAGGGGGTGAAAGGGTGTAAAAAAGTGTTTGGGGAGGGCGGGGAGGGGATTTGTTGGAACCCGGAAGTGGGAGGCGGAAACCCGGAAGTGGGAGGCGGAAACCGGAAGTGAGGGGGAGAGGAGCGGGGGAGGCGGGAAAAGGCGTGCGAGGGGGAGAAACGGTGTAAAAAAGTGTTTGGGGAGGGCGGGGAGGGGATTTGTTGGAACCCGGAAGTGGGAGGCGGAAACCCGGAAGTGGGAGGCGGAAACCGGAAGTGAGGGGGAGAGGAGCGGGGGAGGCGGGAAAAGGCGTCCGAGGGTGAGAAACGGTGTAAAAAAGTGTTTGGGGAGGGCGGGGAGGGGATTTGTTGGAACCCGGAAGTGGGAGGCGGAAACCCGGAAGTGGGAGGCGGAAACCGGAAGTGAGGGGGAGAGGAGCGGGGGAGGCGGGAAAAGGCGCCCGAGGGGGTGAAAGGGTGTAAAAAAGTGTTTGGGGAGGGCGGGGAGGGGATTTTTTGGAACCCGGAAGTGGGAGTCGGAAACCCGGAAGTGGGAGGCGGAAACCGGAAGTGAGGGGGAGAGGAGCGGGGGAGGCGGGAAAAGGCGTCCGAGGGTGTGAAACGGTGTAAAAAAGTGTTTGGGGAGGGCGGGGAGGGGATTTGTTGGAACCCGGAAGTGGGAGGCGGAAACCCGGAAGTGGGAGGCGGAAACCGGAAGTGAGGGGGAGAGGAGCGGGGGAGGCGGGAAAAGGCGTGCGAGGGGGTGAAAGGGTGTAAAAAAGTGTTTGGGGAGGGCGGGGAGGGGATTTGTTGGAACCCGGAAGTGGGAGGCGGAAACCCGGAAGTGGGAGGCGGAAACCGGAAGTGAGGGGGAGAGGAGCGGGGGAGGCGGGAAAAGGCGCCCGAGGGGGTGAAAGGGTGTAAAAAAGTGTTTGGGGAGGGCGGGGAGGGGATTTGTTGGAACCCGGAAGTGGGAGTCGGAAACCCGGAAGTGGGAGGCGGAAACCGGAAGTGAGGGGGAGAGGAGCGGGGGAGGCGGGAAAAGGCGTCCGAGGGGGAGAAACGGTGTAAAAAAGTGTTTGGGGAGGGCGGGGAGGGGATTTGTTGGAACCCGGAAGTGGGAGTCGGAAACCCGGAAGTGGGAGGCGGAAACCGGAAGTGAGGGGGAGAGGAGCGGGGGAGGCGGGAAAAGGCGCGCGAGGGGGTGAAAGGGTGTAAAAAAGTGTTTGGGGAGGGCGGGGAGGGGATTTGTTGGAACCCGGAAGTGGGAGGCGGAAACCCGGAAGTGGGAGGCGGAAACCGGAAGTGAGGGGGAGAGGAGCGGGGGAGGCGGGAAAAGGCGTGTGAGGGGGTGAAACGGTGTAAAAAAGTGTTTGGGGAGGGCGGGGAGGGGATTTGTTGGAACCCGGAAGTGGGAGGCGGAAACCCGGAAGTGGGAGGCGGAAACCGGAAGTGAGGGGGAGAGGAGCGGGGGAGGCGGGAAAAGGCGCGCGAGGGGGAGAAACGGTGTAAAAAAGTGTTTGGGGAGGGCGGGGAGGGGATTTGTTGGAACCCGGAAGTGGGAGTCGGAAACCCGGAAGTGGGAGGCGGAAACCGGAAGTGAGGGGGAGAGGAGCGGGGGAGGCGGGAAAAGGCGTGCGAGGGGGTGAAAGGGTGTAAAAAAGTGTTTGGGGAGGGCGGGGAGGGGATTTGTTGGAACCCGGAAGTGGGAGGCGGAAACCCGGAAGTGGGAGGCGGAAACCGGAAGTGAGGGGGAGAGGAGCGGGGGAGGCGGGAAAAGGCGTGCGAGGGGGAGAAACGGTGTAAAAAAGTGTTTGGGGAGGGCGGGGAGGGGATTTGTTGGAACCCGGAAGTGGGAGGCGGAAACCCGGAAGTGGGAGGCGGAAACCGGAAGTGAGGGGGAGAGGAGCGGGGGAGGCGGGAAAAGGCGTCCGAGGGTGAGAAACGGTGTAAAAAAGTGTTTGGGGAGGGCGGGGAGGGGATTTGTTGGAACCCGGAAGTGGGAGTCGGAAACCCGGAAGTGGGAGGCGGAAACCGGAAGTGAGGGGGAGAGGAGCGGGGGAGGCGGGAAAAGGCGTGCGAGGGGGTGAAAGGGTGTAAAAAAGTGTTTGGGGAGGGCGGGGAGGGGATTTGTTGGAACCCGGAAGTGGGAGGCGGAAACCCGGAAGTGGGAGGCGGAAACCGGAAGTGAGGGGGAGAGGAGCGGGGGAGGCGGGAAAAGGCGCCCGAGGGGGTGAAAGGGTGTAAAAAAGTGTTTGGGGAGGGCGGGGAGGGGATTTGTTGGAACCCGGAAGTGGGAGTCGGAAACCCGGAAGTGGGAGGCGGAAACCGGAAGTGAGGGGGAGAGGAGCGGGGGAGGCGGGAAAAGGCGTGCGAGGGGGTGAAAGGGTGTAAAAAAGTGTTTGGGGAGGGCGGGGAGGGGATTTGTTGGAACCCGGAAGTGGGAGTCGGAAACCCGGAAGTGGGAGGCGGAAACCGGAAGTGAGGGGGAGAGGAGCGGGGGAGGCGGGAAAAGGCGTGCGAGGGGGTGAAAGGGTGTAAAAAAGTGTTTGGGGAGGGCGGGGAGGGGATTTGTTGGAACCCGGAAGTGGGAGGCGGAAACCCGGAAGTGGGAGGCGGAAACCGGAAGTGAGGGGGAGAGGAGCGGGGGAGGCGGGAAAAGGCGTGCGAGGGGGAGAAAGGGTGTAAAAAAGTGTTTGGGGAGGGCGGGGAGGGGATTTGTTGGAACCCGGAAGTGGGAGGCGGAAACCCGGAAGTGGGAGGCGGAAACCGGAAGTGAGGGGGAGAGGAGCGGGGGAGGCGGGAAAAGGCGCCCGAGGGGGTGAAAGGGTGTAAAAAAGTGTTTGGGGAGGGCGGGGAGGGGATTTGTTGGAACCCGGAAGTGGGAGTCGGAAACCCGGAAGTGGGAGGCGGAAACCGGAAGTGAGGGGGAGAGGAGCGGGGGAGGCGGGAAAAGGCGCGCGAGGGGGTGAAAGGGTGTAAAAAAGTGTTTGGGGAGGGCGGGGAGGGGATTTGTTGGAACCCGGAAGTGGGAGGCGGAAACCCGGAAGTGGGAGGCGGAAACCGGAAGTGAGGGGGAGAGGAGCGGGGGAGGCGGGAAAAGGCGTGTGAGGGGGTGAAACGGTGTAAAAAAGTGTTTGGGGAGGGCGGGGAGGGGATTTGTTGGAACCCGGAAGTGGGAGGCGGAAACCCGGAAGTGGGAGGCGGAAACCGGAAGTGAGGGGGAGAGGAGCGGGGGAGGCGGGAAAAGGCGCGCGAGGGGGAGAAACGGTGTAAAAAAGTGTTTGGGGAGGGCGGGGAGGGGATTTGTTGGAACCCGGAAGTGGGAGTCGGAAACCCGGAAGTGGGAGGCGGAAACCGGAAGTGAGGGGGAGAGGAGCGGGGGAGGCGGGAAAAGGCGTGCGAGGGGGTGAAAGGGTGTAAAAAAGTGTTTGGGGAGGGCGGGGAGGGGATTTGTTGGAACCCGGAAGTGGGAGGCGGAAACCCGGAAGTGGGAGGCGGAAACCGGAAGTGAGGGGGAGAGGAGCGGGGGAGGCGGGAAAAGGCGTGCGAGGGGGAGAAACGGTGTAAAAAAGTGTTTGGGGAGGGCGGGGAGGGGATTTGTTGGAACCCGGAAGTGGGAGGCGGAAACCCGGAAGTGGGAGGCGGAAACCGGAAGTGAGGGGGAGAGGAGCGGGGGAGGCGGGAAAAGGCGTCCGAGGGTGAGAAACGGTGTAAAAAAGTGTTTGGGGAGGGCGGGGAGGGGATTTGTTGGAACCCGGAAGTGGGAGTCGGAAACCCGGAAGTGGGAGGCGGAAACCGGAAGTGAGGGGGAGAGGAGCGGGGGAGGCGGGAAAAGGCGTGCGAGGGGGTGAAAGGGTGTAAAAAAGTGTTTGGGGAGGGCGGGGAGGGGATTTGTTGGAACCCGGAAGTGGGAGGCGGAAACCCGGAAGTGGGAGGCGGAAACCGGAAGTGAGGGGGAGAGGAGCGGGGGAGGCGGGAAAAGGCGCCCGAGGGGGTGAAAGGGTGTAAAAAAGTGTTTGGGGAGGGCGGGGAGGGGATTTGTTGGAACCCGGAAGTGGGAGTCGGAAACCCGGAAGTGGGAGGCGGAAACCGGAAGTGAGGGGGAGAGGAGCGGGGGAGGCGGGAAAAGGCGTGCGAGGGGGTGAAAGGGTGTAAAAAAGTGTTTGGGGAGGGCGGGGAGGGGATTTGTTGGAACCCGGAAGTGGGAGTCGGAAACCCGGAAGTGGGAGGCGGAAACCGGAAGTGAGGGGGAGAGGAGCGGGGGAGGCGGGAAAAGGCGTGCGAGGGGGTGAAAGGGTGTAAAAAAGTGTTTGGGGAGGGCGGGGAGGGGATTTGTTGGAACCCGGAAGTGGGAGGCGGAAACCCGGAAGTGGGAGGCGGAAACCGGAAGTGAGGGGGAGAGGAGCGGGGGAGGCGGGAAAAGGCGCGCGAGGGGGAGAAACGGTGTAAAAAAGTGTTTGGGGAGGGCGGGGAGGGGATTTGTTGGAACCCGGAAGTGGGAGGCGGAAACCCGGAAGTGGGAGGCGGAAACCGGAAGTGAGGGGGAGAGGAGCGGGGGAGGCGGGAAAAGGCGCCCGAGGGGGTGAAAGGGTGTAAAAAAGTGTTTGGGGAGGGCGGGGGAGGGGATTTGTTGGAACCCGGAAGTGGGAGTCGGAAACCCGGAAGTGGGAGGCGGAAACCGGAAGTGAGGGGGAGAGGAGCGGGGGAGGCGGGAAAAGGCGCCCGAGGGGGTGAAAGGGTGTAAAAAAGTGTTTGGGGAGGGCGGGGAGGGGATTTGTTGGAACCCGGAAGTGGGAGTCGGAAACCCGGAAGTGGGAGGCGGAAACCGGAAGTGAGGGGGAGAGGAGCGGGGGAGGCGGGAAAAGGCGTGCGAGGGGGTGAAAGGGTGTAAAAAAGTGTTTGGGGAGGGCGGGGAGGGGATTTGTTGGAACCCGGAAGTGGGAGTCGGAAACCCGGAAGTGGGAGGCGGAAACCGGAAGTGAGGGGGAGAGGAGCGGGGGAGGCGGGAAAAGGCGTCCGAGGGGGAGAAACGGTGTCAAAAAGTGTTTGGGGAGGGCGGGGAGGGGATTTGTTGGAACCCGGAAGTGGGAGTCGGAAACCCGGAAGTGGGAGGCGGAAACCGGAAGTGAGGGGGAGAGGAGCGGGGGAGGCGGGAAAAGGCGCGCGAGGGGGTGAAACGGTGTAAAAAAGTGTTTGGGGAGGGCGGGGAGGGGATTTGTTGGAACCCGGAAGTGGGAGGCGGAAACCCGGAAGTGGGAGGCGGAAACCGGAAGTGAGGGGGAGAGGAGCGGGGGAGGCGGGAAAAGGCGCCCGAGGGGGTGAAAGGGTGTAAAAAAGTGTTTGGGGAGGGCGGGGAGGGGATTTGTTGGAACCCGGAAGTGGGAGGCGGAAACCCGGAAGTGGGAGGCGGAAACCGGAAGTGAGGGGGAGAGGAGCGGGGGAGGCGGGAAAAGGCGTGCGAGGGGGTGAAACGGTGTAAAAAAGTGTTTGGGGAGGGCGGGGAGGGGATTTGTTGGAACCCGGAAGTGGGAGTCGGAAACCCGGAAGTGGGAGGCGGAAACCGGAAGTGAGGGGGAGAGGAGCGGGGGAGGCGGGAAAAGGCGCGCGAGGGGGTGAAAGCGCGAGGGGGTGAAAGGGTGTAAAAAAGTGTTTGGGGAGGGCGGGGAGGGGATTTGTTGGAACCCGGAAGTGGGAGGCGGAAACCCGGAAGTGGGAGGCGGAAACCGGAAGTGAGGGGGAGAGGAGCGGGGGAGGCGGGAAAAGGCGTGCGAGGGGGAGAAAGGGTGTAAAAAAGTGTTTGGGGAGGGCGGGGAGGGGATTTGTTGGAACCCGGAAGTGGGAGGCGGAAACCCGGAAGTGGGAGGCGGAAACCGGAAGTGAGGGGGAGAGGAGCGGGGGAGGCGGGAAAAGGCGCCCGAGGGGGTGAAAGGGTGTAAAAAAGTGTTTGGGGAGGGCGGGGAGGGGATTTGTTGGAACCCGGAAGTGGGAGGCGGAAACCCGGAAGTGGGAGGCGGAAACCGGAAGTGAGGGGGAGAGGAGCGGGGGAGGCGGGAAAAGGCGCCCGAGGGGGTGAAAGGGTGTAAAAAAGTGTTTGGGGAGGGCGGGGAGGGGATTTGTTGGAACCCGGAAGTGGGAGTCGGAAACCCGGAAGTGGGAGGCGGAAACCGGAAGTGAGGGGGAGAGGAGCGGGGGAGGCGGGAAAAGGCGTGCGAGGGTGTGAAACGGTGTAAAAAAGTGTTTGGGGAGGGCGGGGAGGGGATTTGTTGGAACCCGGAAGTGGGAGTCGGAAACCCGGAAGTGGGAGGCGGAAACCGGAAGTGAGGGGGAGAGGAGCGGGGGAGGCGGGAAAAGGCGTCCGAGGGGGTGAAAGGGTGTAAAAAAGTGTTTGGGGAGGGCGGGGAGGGGATTTGTTGGAACCCGGAAGTGGGAGTCGGAAACCCGGAAGTGGGAGGCGGAAACCGGAAGTGAGGGGGAGAGGAGCGGGGGAGGCGGGAAAAGGCGCCCGAGGGGGTGAAAGGGTGTAAAAAAGTGTTTGGGGAGGGCGGGGAGGGGATTTGTTGGAACCCGGAAGTGGGAGTCGGAAACCCGGAAGTGGGAGGCGGAAACCGGAAGTGAGGGGGAGAGGAGCGGGGGAGGCGGGAAAAGGCGCCCGAGGGGGTGAAACGGTGTAAAAAAGTGTTTGGGGAGGGCGGGGAGGGGATTTGTTGGAACCCGGAAGTGGGAGGCGGAAACCCGGAAGTGGGAGGCGGAAACCGGAAGTGAGGGGGAGAGGAGCGGGGGAGGCGGGAAAAGGCGTGCGAGGGGGTGAAAGGGTGTAAAAAAGTGTTTGGGGAGGGCGGGGAGGGGATTTGTTGGAACCCGGAAGTGGGAGGCGGAAACCCGGAAGTGGGAGGCGGAAACCGGAAGTGAGGGGGAGAGGAGCGGGGGAGGCGGGAAAAGGCGCGCGAGGGGGTGAAAGGGTGTAAAAAAGTGTTTGGGGAGGGCGGGGAGGGGATTTGTTGGAACCCGGAAGTGGGAGTCGGAAACCCGGAAGTGGGAGGCGGAAACCGGAAGTGAGGGGGAGAGGAGCGGGGGAGGCGGGAAAAGGCGCCCGAGGGGGTGAAAGGGTGTAAAAAAGTGTTTGGGGAGGGCGGGGAGGGGATTTGTTGGAACCCGGAAGTGGGAGGCGGAAACCCGGAAGTGGGAGGCGGAAACCGGAAGTGAGGGGGAGAGGAGCGGGGGAGGCGGGAAAAGGCGCGCGAGGGGGTGAAACGGTGTAAAAAAGTGTTTGGGGAGGGCGGGGGAGGGGATTTGTTGGAACCCGGAAGTGGGAGGCGGAAACCCGGAAGTGGGAGGCGGAAACCGGAAGTGAGGGGGAGAGGAGCGGGGGAGGCGGGAAAAGGCGTCCGAGGGGGAGAAACGGTGTAAAAAAGTGTTTGGGGAGGGCGGGGAGGGGATTTGTTGGAACCCGGAAGTGGGAGGCGGAAACCCGGAAGTGGGAGGCGGAAACCGGAAGTGAGGGGGAGAGGAGCGGGGGAGGCGGGAAAAGGCGCCCGAGGGGGTGAAACGGTGTAAAAAAGTGTTTGGGGAGGGCGGGGAGGGGATTTGTTGGAACCCGGAAGTGGGAGTCGGAAACCCGGAAGTGGGAGGCGGAAACCGGAAGTGAGGGGGAGAGGAGCGGGGGAGGCGGGAAAAGGCGCCCGAGGGTGAGAAACGGTGTAAAAAAGTGTTTGGGGAGGGCGGGGAGGGGATTTGTTGGAACCCGGAAGTGGGAGTCGGAAACCCGGAAGTGGGAGGCGGAAACCGGAAGTGAGGGGGAGAGGAGCGGGGGAGGCGGGAAAAGGCGTGCGAGGGGGTGAAACGGTGTCAAAAAGTGTTTGGGGAGGGCGGGGAGGGGATTTGTTGGAACCCGGAAGTGGGAGGCGGAAACCCGGAAGTGGGAGGCGGAAACCGGAAGTGAGGGGGAGAGGAGCGGGGGAGGCGGGAAAAGGCGCCCGAGGGGGTGAAACGGTGTAAAAAAGTGTTTGGGGAGGGCGGGGAGGGGATTTGTTGGAACCCGGAAGTGGGAGGCGGAAACCCGGAAGTGGGAGGCGGAAACCGGAAGTGAGGGGGAGAGGAGCGGGGGAGGCGGGAAAAGGCGCGCGAGGGGGAGAAACGGTGTAAAAAAGTGTTTGGGGAGGGCGGGGAGGGGATTTGTTGGAACCCGGAAGTGGGAGGCGGAAACCCGGAAGTGGGAGGCGGAAACCGGAAGTGAGGGGGAGAGGAGCGGGGGAGGCGGGAAAAGGCGTGTGAGGGTGAGAAACGGTGTAAAAAAGTGTTTGGGGAGGGCGGGGAGGGGATTTGTTGGAACCCGGAAGTGGGAGGCGGAAACCCGGAAGTGGGAGGCGGAAACCGGAAGTGAGGGGGAGAGGAGCGGGGGAGGCGGGAAAAGGCGTCCGAGGGTGTGAAACGGTGTAAAAAAGTGTTTGGGGAGGGCGGGGAGGGGATTTGTTGGAACCCGGAAGTGGGAGGCGGAAACCGGAAGTGAGGGGGAGAGGAGCGGGGGAGGCGGGAAAAGGCGTCCGAGGGGGTGAAAGGGTGTAAAAAAGTGTTTGGGGAGGGCGGGGAGGGGATTTGTTGGAACCCGGAAGTGGGAGTCGGAAACCCGGAAGTGGGAGGCGGAAACCGGAAGTGAGGGGGAGAGGAGCGGGGGAGGCGGGAAAAGGCGTGTGAGGGGGTGAAACGGTGTAAAAAAGTGTTTGGGGAGGGCGGGGAGGGGATTTGTTGGAACCCGGAAGTGGGAGGCGGAAACCCGGAAGTGGGAGGCGGAAACCGGAAGTGAGGGGGAGAGGAGCGGGGGAGGCGGGAAAAGGCGCGCGAGGGGGTGAAAGGGTGTAAAAAAGTGTTTGGGGAGGGCGGGGAGGGGATTTGTTGGAACCCGGAAGTGGGAGGCGGAAACCCGGAAGTGGGAGGCGGAAACCGGAAGTGAGGGGGAGAGGAGCGGGGGAGGCGGGAAAAGGCGCCCGAGGGGGTGAAACGGTGTAAAAAAGTGTTTGGGGAGGGCGGGGAGGGGATTTGTTGGAACCCGGAAGTGGGAGGCGGAAACCCGGAAGTGGGAGGCGGAAACCGGAAGTGAGGGGGAGAGGAGCGGGGGAGGCGGGAAAAGGCGCCCGAGGGGGTGAAACGGTGTAAAAAAGTGTTTGGGGAGGGCGGGGAGGGGATTTGTTGGAACCCGGAAGTGGGAGTCGGAAACCCGGAAGTGGGAGGCGGAAACCGGAAGTGAGGGGGAGAGGAGCGGGGGAGGCGGGAAAAGGCGCCCGAGGGGGTGAAAGGGTGTAAAAAAGTGTTTGGGGAGGGCGGGGAGGGGATTTGTTGGAACCCGGAAGTGGGAGGCGGAAACCCGGAAGTGGGAGGCGGAAACCGGAAGTGAGGGGGAGAGGAGCGGGGGAGGCGGGAAAAGGCGCCCGAGGGGGTGAAAGGGTGTAAAAAAGTGTTTGGGGAGGGCGGGGAGGGGATTTGTTGGAACCCGGAAGTGGGAGGCGGAAACCCGGAAGTGGGAGGCGGAAACCGGAAGTGAGGGGGAGAGGAGCGGGGGAGGCGGGAAAAGGCGCCCGAGGGGGTGAAAGGGTGTAAAAAAGTGTTTGGGGAGGGCGGGGAGGGGATTTGTTGGAACCCGGAAGTGGGAGGCGGAAACCCGGAAGTGGGAGGCGGAAACCGGAAGTGAGGGGGAGAGGAGCGGGGGAGGCGGGAAAAGGCGCGCGAGGGGGTGAAACGGTGTAAAAAAGTGTTTGGGGAGGGCGGGGGAGGGGATTTGTTGGAACCCGGAAGTGGGAGGCGGAAACCCGGAAGTGGGAGGCGGAAACCGGAAGTGAGGGGGAGAGGAGCGGGGGAGGCGGGAAAAGGCGTCCGAGGGTGTGAAACGGTGTAAAAAAGTGTTTGGGGAGGGCGGGGAGGGGATTTGTTGGAACCCGGAAGTGGGAGGCGGAAACCCGGAAGTGGGAGGCGGAAACCGGAAGTGAGGGGGAGAGGAGCGGGGGAGGCGGGAAAAGGCGCCCGAGGGGGTGAAAGGGTGTAAAAAAGTGTTTGGGGAGGGCGGGGAGGGGATTTGTTGGAACCCGGAAGTGGGAGGCGGAAACCCGGAAGTGGTAGGCGGAAACCGGAAGTGAGGGGGAGAGGAGCGGGGGAGGCGGGAAAAGGCGCCCGAGGGTGAGAAACGGTGTAAAAAAGTGTTTGGGGAGGGCGGGGAGGGGATTTGTTGGAACCCGGAAGTGGGAGTCGTAAACCCGGAAGTGGGAGGCGGAAACCGGAAGTGAGGGGGAGAGGAGCGGGGGAGGCGGGAAAAGGCGTGCGAGGGGGTGAAACGGTGTCAAAAAGTGTTTGGGGAGGGCGGGGAGGGGATTTGTTGGAACCCGGAAGTGGGAGGCGGAAACCCGGAAGTGGGAGGCGGAAACCGGAAGTGAGGGGGAGAGGAGCGGGGGAGGCGGGAAAAGGCGTGCGAGGGGGTGAAAGGGTGTAAAAAAGTGTTTGGGGAGGGCGGGGAGGGGATTTGTTGGAACCCGGAAGTGGGAGGCGGAAACCCGGAAGTGGGAGGCGGAAACCGGAAGTGAGGGGGAGAGGAGCGGGGGAGGCGGGAAAAGGCGCGCGAGGGGGAGAAACGGTGTAAAAAAGTGTTTGGGGAGGGCGGGGAGGGGATTTGTTGGAACCCGGAAGTGGGAGGCGGAAACCCGGAAGTGGGAGGCGGAAACCGGAAGTGAGGGGGAGAGGAGCGGGGGAGGCGGGAAAAGGCGTGTGAGGGTGAGAAACGGTGTAAAAAAGTGTTTGGGGAGGGCGGGGAGGGGATTTGTTGGAACCCGGAAGTGGGAGGCGGAAACCCGGAAGTGGGAGGCGGAAACCGGAAGTGAGGGGGAGAGGAGCGGGGGAGGCGGGAAAAGGCGTCCGAGGGTGTGAAACGGTGTAAAAAAGTGTTTGGGGAGGGCGGGGAGGGGATTTGTTGGAACCCGGAAGTGGGAGGCGGAAACCGGAAGTGAGGGGGAGAGGAGCGGGGGAGGCGGGAAAAGGCGTCCGAGGGGGTGAAAGGGTGTAAAAAAGTGTTTGGGGAGGGCGGGGAGGGGATTTGTTGGAACCCGGAAGTGGGAGTCGGAAACCCGGAAGTGGGAGGCGGAAACCGGAAGTGAGGGGGAGAGGAGCGGGGGAGGCGGGAAAAGGCGCCCGAGGGGGTGAAAGCGCGAGGGGGTGAAAGGGTGTAAAAAAGTGTTTGGGGAGGGCGGGGAGGGGATTTGTTGGAACCCGGAAGTGGGAGTCGGAAACCCGGAAGTGGGAGGCGGAAACCGGAAGTGAGGGGGAGAGGAGCGGGGGAGGCGGGAAAAGGCGCCCGAGGGGGTGAAACGGTGTAAAAAAGTGTTTGGGGAGGGCGGGGAGGGGATTTGTTGGAACCCGGAAGTGGGAGTCGGAAACCCGGAAGTGGGAGGCGGAAACCGGAAGTGAGGGGGAGAGGAGCGGGGGAGGCGGGAAAAGGCGTCCGAGGGGGTGAAAGGGTGTAAAAAAGTGTTTGGGGAGGGCGGGGAGGGGATTTGTTGGAACCCGGAAGTGGGAGGCGGAAACCCGGAAGTGGGAGGCGGAAACCGGAAGTGAGGGGGAGAGGAGCGGGGGAGGCGGGAAAAGGCGTGCGAGGGGGTGAAACGGTGTAAAAAAGTGTTTGGGGAGGGCGGGGAGGGGATTTGTTGGAACCCGGAAGTGGGAGGCGGAAACCCGGAAGTGGGAGGCGGAAACCGGAAGTGAGGGGGAGAGGAGCGGGGGAGGCGGGAAAAGGCGCCCGAGGTGGGGAAACGGTGTAAAAAAGTGTTTGGGGAGGGCGGGGAGGGGATTTGTTGGAACCCGGAAGTGGGAGGCGGAAACCCGGAAGTGGGAGGCGGAAACCGGAAGTGAGGGGGAGAGGAGCGGGGGAGGCGGGAAAAGGCGCCCGAGGGGGTGAAAGGGTGTAAAAAAGTGTTTGGGGAGGGCGGGGAGGGGATTTGTTGGAACCCGGAAGTGGGAGGCGGAAACCCGGAAGTGGGAGGCGGAAACCGGAAGTGAGGGGGAGAGGAGCGGGGGAGGCGGGAAAAGGCGCCCGAGGGGGTGAAAGGGTGTAAAAAAGTGTTTGGGGAGGGCGGGGAGGGGATTTGTTGGAACCCGGAAGTGGGAGTCGGAAACCCGGAAGTGGGAGGCGGAAACCGGAAGTGAGGGGGAGAGGAGCGGGGGAGGCGGGAAAAGGCGCCCGAGGGGGTGAAACGGTGTCAAAAAGTGTTTGGGGAGGGCGGGGAGGGGATTTGTTGGAACCCGGAAGTGGGAGTCGGAAACCCGGTAGTGGGAGGCGGAAACCGGAAGTGAGGGGGAGAGGAGCGGGGGAGGCGGGAAAAGGCGCCCGAGGGGGTGAAACGGTGTAAAAAAGTGTTTGGGGAGGGCGGGGAGGGGATTTGTTGGAACCCGGAAGTGGGAGTCGGAAACCCGGAAGTGGGAGGCGGAAACCGGAAGTGAGGGGGAGAGGAGGGGGGGAGGCGGGAAAAGGCGCCCGAGGGGGTGAAAGGGTGTAAAAAAGTGTTTGGGGAGGGCGGGGAGGGGATTTGTTGGAACCCGGAAGTGGGAGTCGGAAACCCGGAAGTGGGAGGCGGAAACCGGAAGTGAGGGGGAGAGGAGCGGGGGAGGCGGGAAAAGGCGTCCGAGGGGGTGAAAGGGTGTAAAAAAGTGTTTGGGGAGGGCGGGGAGGGGATTTGTTGGAACCCGGAAGTGGGAGGCGGAAACCCGGAAGTGGGAGGCGGAAACCGGAAGTGAGGGGGAGAGGAGCGGGGGAGGCGGGAAAAGGCGTGCGAGGGGGTGAAACGGTGTAAAAAAGTGTTTGGGGAGGGCGGGGAGGGGATTTGTTGGAACCCGGAAGTGGGAGGCGGAAACCCGGAAGTGGGAGGCGGAAACCGGAAGTGAGGGGGAGAGGAGCGGGGGAGGCGGGAAAAGGCGCCCGAGGTGGGGAAACGGTGTAAAAAAGTGTTTGGGGAGGGCGGGGAGGGGATTTGTTGGAACCCGGAAGTGGGAGTCGGAAACCCGGAAGTGGGAGGCGGAAACCGGAAGTGAGGGGGAGAGGAGCGGGGGAGGCGGGAAAAGGCGCGCGAGGGGGTGAAAGGGTGTAAAAAAGTGTTTGGGGAGGGCGGGGAGGGGATTTGTTGGAACCCGGAAGTGGGAGGCGGAAACCCGGAAGTGGGAGGCGGAAACCGGAAGTGAGGGGGAGAGGAGCGGGGGAGGCGGGAAAAGGCGCCCGAGGGGGTGAAACGGTGTAAAAAAGTGTTTGGGGAGGGCGGGGAGGGGATTTGTTGGAACCCGGAAGTGGGAGTCGGAAACCCGGAAGTGGGAGGCGGAAACCGGAAGTGAGGGGGAGAGGAGCGGGGGAGGCGGGAAAAGGCGTGCGAGGGGGTGAAAGGGTGTAAAAAAGTGTTTGGGGAGGGCGGGGAGGGGATTTGTTGGAACCCGGAAGTGGGAGTCGGAAACCCGGAAGTGGGAGGCGGAAACCGGAAGTGAGGGGGAGAGGAGCGGGGGAGGCGGGAAAAGGCGCCCGAGGGGGTGAAACGGTGTCAAAAAGTGTTCGGGGAGGGCGGGGAGGGGATTTGTTGGAACCCGGAAGTGGGAGTCGTAAACCCGGAAGTGGGAGGCGGAAACCGGAAGTGAGGGGGAGAGGAGCGGGGGAGGCGGGAAAAGGCGCCCGAGGGGGGGAAACGGTGTAAAAAAGTGTTTGGGGAGGGCGGGGAGGGGATTTGTTGGAACCCGGAAGTGGGAGTCGGAAACCCGGAAGTGGGAGGCGGAAACCGGAAGTGAGGGGGAGAGGAGCGGGGGAGGCGGGAAAAGGCGTGCGAGGGGGTGAAAGGGTGTAAAAAAGTGTTTGGGGAGGGCGGGGAGGGGATTTGTTGGAACCCGGAAGTGGGAGTCGGAAACCCGGAAGTGGGAGGCGGAAACCGGAAGTGAGGGGGAGAGGAGCGGGGGAGGCGGGAAAAGGCGCCCGAGGTGGGGAAACGGTGTAAAAAAGTGTTTGGGGAGGGCGGGGAGGGGATTTGTTGGAACCCGGAAGTGGGAGTCGGAAACCCGGAAGTGGGAGGCGGAAACCGGAAGTGAGGGGGAGAGGAGCGGGGGAGGCGGGAAAAGGCGCCCGAGGGGGTGAAAGGGTGTAAAAAAGTGTTTGGGGAGGGCGGGGAGGGGATTTGTTGGAACCCGGAAGTGGGAGTCGGAAACCCGGAAGTGGGAGGCGGAAACCGGAAGTGAGGGGGAGAGGAGCGGGGGAGGCGGGAAAAGGCGTCCGAGGGGGTGAAAGGGTGTAAAAAAGTGTTTGGGGAGGGCGGGGAGGGGATTTGTTGGAACCCGGAAGTGGGAGGCGGAAACCCGGAAGTGGGAGGCGGAAACCGGAAGTGAGGGGGAGAGGAGCGGGGGAGGCGGGAAAAGGCGCCCGAGGGGGTGAAACGGTGTAAAAAAGTGTTTGGGGAGGGCGGGGAGGGGATTTGTTGGAACCCGGAAGTGGGAGTCGGAAACCCGGAAGTGGGAGGCGGAAACCGGAAGTGAGGGGGAGAGGAGCGGGGGAGGCGGGAAAAGGCGCCCGAGGTGGGGAAACGGTGTAAAAAAGTGTTTGGGGAGGGCGGGGAGGGGATTTGTTGGAACCCGGAAGTGGGAGTCGGAAACCCGGAAGTGGGAGGCGGAAACCGGAAGTGAGGGGGAGAGGAGCGGGGGAGGCGGGAAAAGGCGCGCGAGGGGGTGAAAGGGTGTAAAAAAGTGTTTGGGGAGGGCGGGGAGGGGATTTGTTGGAACCCGGAAGTGGGAGTCGTAAACCCGGAAGTGGGAGGCGGAAACCGGAAGTGAGGGGGAGAGGAGCGAGGGAGGCGGGAAAAGGCGTGCGAGGGGGGGAAACGGTGTAAAAAAGTGTTTGGGGAGGGCGGGGAGGGGATTTGTTGGAACCCGGAAGTGGGAGTCGGAAACCCGGAAGTGGGAGGCGGAAACCGGAAGTGAGGGGGAGAGGAGCGGGGGAGGCGGGAAAAGGCGTGCGAGGGGGTGAAAGGGTGTAAAAAAGTGTTTGGGGAGGGCGGGGAGGGGATTTGTTGGAACCCGGAAGTGGGAGTCGGAAACCCGGAAGTGGGAGGCGGAAACCGGAAGTGAGGGGGAGAGGAGCGGGGGAGGCGGGAAAAGGCGCCCGAGGGGGTGAAACGGTGTAAAAAAGTGTTTGGGGAGGGCGGGGAGGGGATTTGTTGGAACCCGGAAGTGGGAGGCGGAAACCCGGAAGTGGGAGGCGGAAACCGGAAGTGAGGGGGAGAGGAGCGGGGGAGGCGGGAAAAGGCGTCCGAGGGTGTGAAACGGTGTCAAAAAGTGTTTGGGGAGGGCGGGGAGGGGATTTGTTGGAACCCGGAAGTGGGAGGCGGAAACCCGGAAGTGGGAGGCGGAAACCGGAAGTGAGGGGGAGAGGAGCGGGGGAGGCGGGAAAAGGCGCCCGAGGGGGTGAAAGGGTGTAAAAAAGTGTTTGGGGAGGGCGGGGAGGGGATTTGTTGGAACCCGGAAGTGGGAGGCGGAAACCCGGAAGTGGGAGGCGGAAACCGGAAGTGAGGGGGAGAGGAGCGGGGGAGGCGGGAAAAGGCGTGCGAGGGGGTGAAACGGTGTAAAAAAGTGTTTGGGGAGGGCGGGGAGGGGATTTGTTGGAACCCGGAAGTGGGAGTCGGAAACCCGGAAGTGGGAGGCGGAAACCGGAAGTGAGGGGGAGAGGAGCGGGGGAGGCGGGAAAAGGCGCGCGAGGGGGTGAAAGCGCGAGGGGGTGAAAGGGTGTAAAAAAGTGTTTGGGGAGGGCGGGGAGGGGATTTGTTGGAACCCGGAAGTGGGAGGCGGAAACCCGGAAGTGGGAGGCGGAAACCGGAAGTGAGGGGGAGAGGAGCGGGGGAGGCGGGAAAAGGCGTGCGAGGGGGAGAAAGGGTGTAAAAAAGTGTTTGGGGAGGGCGGGGAGGGGATTTGTTGGAACCCGGAAGTGGGAGGCGGAAACCCGGAAGTGGGAGGCGGAAACCGGAAGTGAGGGGGAGAGGAGCGGGGGAGGCGGGAAAAGGCGCCCGAGGGGGGGAAACGGTGTAAAAAAGTGTTTGGGGAGGGCGGGGAGGGGATTTGTTGGAACCCGGAAGTGGGAGGCGGAAACCCGGAAGTGGGAGGCGGAAACCGGAAGTGAGGGGGAGAGGAGCGGGGGAGGCGGGAAAAGGCGCCCGAGGGGGTGAAAGGGTGTAAAAAAGTGTTTGGGGAGGGCGGGGAGGGGATTTGTTGGAACCCGGAAGTGGGAGTCGGAAACCCGGAAGTGGGAGGCGGAAACCGGAAGTGAGGGGGAGAGGAGCGGGGGAGGCGGGAAAAGGCGTGCGAGGGTGTGAAACGGTGTAAAAAAGTGTTTGGGGAGGGCGGGGAGGGGATTTGTTGGAACCCGGAAGTGGGAGTCGGAAACCCGGAAGTGGGAGGCGGAAACCGGAAGTGAGGGGGAGAGGAGCGGGGGAGGCGGGAAAAGGCGTCCGAGGGGGTGAAAGGGTGTAAAAAAGTGTTTGGGGAGGGCGGGGAGGGGATTTGTTGGAACCCGGAAGTGGGAGTCGGAAACCCGGAAGTGGGAGGCGGAAACCGGAAGTGAGGGGGAGAGGAGCGGGGGAGGCGGGAAAAGGCGCCCGAGGGGGTGAAAGGGTGTAAAAAAGTGTTTGGGGAGGGCGGGGAGGGGATTTGTTGGAACCCGGAAGTGGGAGTCGGAAACCCGGAAGTGGGAGGCGGAAACCGGAAGTGAGGGGGAGAGGAGCGGGGGAGGCGGGAAAAGGCGCCCGAGGGGGTGAAACGGTGTAAAAAAGTGTTTGGGGAGGGCGGGGAGGGGATTTGTTGGAACCCGGAAGTGGGAGGCGGAAACCCGGAAGTGGGAGGCGGAAACCGGAAGTGAGGGGGAGAGGAGCGGGGGAGGCGGGAAAAGGCGCCCGAGGGGGTGAAAGGGTGTAAAAAAGTGTTTGGGGAGGGCGGGGAGGGGATTTTTTGGAACCCGGAAGTGGGAGTCGGAAACCCGGAAGTGGGAGGCGGAAACCGGAAGTGAGGGGGAGAGGAGCGGGGGAGGCGGGAAAAGGCGCCCGAGGGGGTGAAAGGGTGTAAAAAAGTGTTTGGGGAGGGCGGGGAGGGGATTTGTTGGAACCCGGAAGTGGGAGGCGGAAACCCGGAAGTGGGAGGCGGAAACCGGAAGTGAGGGGGAGAGGAGCGGGGGAGGCGGGAAAAGGCGCGCGAGGGGGTGAAAGGGTGTAAAAAAGTGTTTGGGGAGGGCGGGGAGGGGATTTGTTGGAACCCGGAAGTGGGAGGCGGAAACCCGGAAGTGGGAGGCGGAAACCGGAAGTGAGGGGGAGAGGAGCGGGGGAGGCGGGAAAAGGCGTCCGAGGGGGTGAAAGGGTGTAAAAAAGTGTTTGGGGAGGGCGGGGAGGGGATTTGTTGGAACCCGGAAGTGGGAGGCGGAAACCCGGAAGTGGGAGGCGGAAACCGGAAGTGAGGGGGAGAGGAGCGGGGGAGGCGGGAAAAGGCGCGCGAGGGGGTGAAACGGTGTAAAAAAGTGTTTGGGGAGGGCGGGGGAGGGGATTTGTTGGAACCCGGAAGTGGGAGGCGGAAACCCGGAAGTGGGAGGCGGAAACCGGAAGTGAGGGGGAGAGGAGCGGGGGAGGCGGGAAAAGGCGCCCGAGGGTGTGAAACGGTGTAAAAAAGTGTTTGGGGAGGGCGGGGAGGGGATTTGTTGGAACCCGGAAGTGGGAGTCGGAAACCCGGAAGTGGGAGGCGGAAACCGGAAGTGAGGGGGAGAGGAGCGGAGGAGGCGGGAAAAGGCGTGCGAGGGGGTGAAACGGTGTCAAAAAGTGTTTGGGGAGGGCGGGGAGGGGATTTGTTGGAACCCGGAAGTGGGAGGCGGAAACCCGGAAGTGGGAGGCGGAAACCGGAAGTGAGGGGGAGAGGAGCGGGGGAGGCGAGAAAAGGCGCCCGAGGGGGTGAAACGGTGTAAAAAAGTGTTTGGGGAGGGCGGGGAGGGGATTTGTTGGAACCCGGAAGTGGGAGGCGGAAACCCGGAAGTGGGAGGCGGAAACCGGAAGTGAGGGGGAGAGGAGCGGGGGAGGCGGGAAAAGGCGCGCGAGGGGGAGAAACGGTGTAAAAAAGTGTTTGGGGAGGGCGGGGAGGGGATTTGTTGGAACCCGGAAGTGGGAGGCGGAAACCCGGAAGTGGGAGGCGGAAACCGGAAGTGAGGGGGAGAGGAGCGGGGGAGGCGGGAAAAGGCGTGTGAGGGTGAGAAACGGTGTAAAAAAGTGTTTGGGGAGGGCGGGGAGGGGATTTGTTGGAACCCGGAAGTGGGAGGCGGAAACCGGAAGTGAGGGGGAGAGGAGCGGGGGAGGCGGGAAAAGGCGTCCGAGGGTGTGAAACGGTGTAAAAAAGTGTTTGGGGAGGGCGGGGAGGGGATTTGTTGGAACCCGGAAGTGGGAGGCGGAAACCGGAAGTGAGGGGGAGAGGAGCGGGGGAGGCGGGAAAAGGCGTCCGAGGGGGTGAAAGGGTGTAAAAAAGTGTTTGGGGAGGGCGGGGAGGGGATTTGTTGGAACCCGGAAGTGGGAGTCGGAAACCGGAAGTGAGGGGGAGAGGAGCGGGGGAGGCGGGAAAAGGCGTGTGAGGGTGAGAAACGGTGTAAAAAAGTGTTTGGGGAGGGCGGGGAGGGGATTTGTTGGAACCCGGAAGTGGGAGGCGGAAACCGGAAGTGAGGGGGAGAGGAGCGGGGGAGGCGGGAAAAGGCGTCCGAGGGTGTGAAACGGTGTAAAAAAGTGTTTGGGGAGGGCGGGGAGGGGATTTGTTGGAACCCGGAAGTGGGAGGCGGAAACCGGAAGTGAGGGGGAGAGGAGCGGGGGAGGCGGGAAAAGGCGTCCGAGGGGGTGAAAGGGTGTAAAAAAGTGTTTGGGGAGGGCGGGGAGGGGATTTGTTGGAACCCGGAAGTGGGAGTCGGAAACCCGGAAGTGGGAGGCGGAAACCGGAAGTGAGGGGGAGAGGAGCGGGGGAGGCGGGAAAAGGCGCGCGAGGGGGTGAAAGGGTGTAAAAAAGTGTTTGGGGAGGGCGGGGAGGGGATTTGTTGGAACCCGGAAGTGGGAGGCGGAAACCCGGAAGTGGGAGGCGGAAACCGGAAGTGAGGGGGAGAGGAGCGGGGGAGGCGGGAAAAGGCGCGCGAGGGGGTGAAAGGGTGTAAAAAAGTGTTTGGGGAGGGCGGGGAGGGGATTTGTTGGAACCCGGAAGTGGGAGGCGGAAACCCGGAAGTGGGAGGCGGAAACCGGAAGTGAGGGGGAGAGGAGCGGGGGAGGCGGGAAAAGGCGCCCGAGGGGGTGAAACGGTGTAAAAAAGTGTTTGGGGAGGGCGGGGAGGGGATTTGTTGGAACCCGGAAGTGGGAGGCGGAAACCCGGAAGTGGGAGGCGGAAACCGGAAGTGAGGGGGAGAGGAGCGGGGGAGGCGGGAAAAGGCGCCCGAGGGGGTGAAACGGTGTAAAAAAGTGTTTGGGGAGGGCGGGGAGGGGATTTGTTGGAACCCGGAAGTGGGAGTCGGAAACCCGGAAGTGGGAGGCGGAAACCGGAAGTGAGGGGGAGAGGAGCGGGGGAGGCGGGAAAAGGCGCCCGAGGGGGTGAAAGGGTGTAAAAAAGTGTTTGGGGAGGGCGGGGAGGGGATTTGTTGGAACCCGGAAGTGGGAGGCGGAAACCCGGAAGTGGGAGGCGGAAACCGGAAGTGAGGGGGAGAGGAGCGGGGGAGGCGGGAAAAGGCGCCCGAGGGGGTGAAAGGGTGTAAAAAAGTGTTTGGGGAGGGCGGGGAGGGGATTTGTTGGAACCCGGAAGTGGGAGGCGGAAACCCGGAAGTGGGAGGCGGAAACCGGAAGTGAGGGGGAGAGGAGCGGGGGAGGCGGGAAAAGGCGCCCGAGGGGGTGAAACGGTGTAAAAAAGTGTTTGGGGAGGGCGGGGAGGGGATTTGTTGGAACCCGGAAGTGGGAGGCGGAAACCCGGAAGTGGGAGGCGGAAACCGGAAGTGAGGGGGAGAGGAGCGGGGGAGGCGGGAAAAGGCGCGCGAGGGGGTGAAACGGTGTAAAAAAGTGTTTGGGGAGGGCGGGGGAGGGGATTTGTTGGAACCCGGAAGTGGGAGGCGGAAACCCGGAAGTGGGAGGCGGAAACCGGAAGTGAGGGGGAGAGGAGCGGGGGAGGCGGGAAAAGGCGCCCGAGGGGGTGAAAGGGTGTAAAAAAGTGTTTGGGGAGGGCGGGGAGGGGATTTGTTGGAACCCGGAAGTGGGAGTCGGAAACCCGGAAGTGGGAGGCGGAAACCGGAAGTGAGGGGGAGAGGAGCGGGGGAGGCGGGAAAAGGCGCCCGAGGGGGTGAAAGGGTGTAAAAAAGTGTTTGGGGAGGGCGGGGAGGGGATTTGTTGGAACCCGGAAGTGGGAGGCGGAAACCCGGAAGTGGTAGGCGGAAACCGGAAGTGAGGGGGAGAGGAGCGGGGGAGGCGGGAAAAGGCGCGCGAGGGGGTGAAACGGTGTAAAAAAGTGTTTGGGGAGGGCGGGGAGGGGATTTGTTGGAACCCGGAAGTGGGAGTCGGAAACCCGGAAGTGGGAGGCGGAAACCGGAAGTGAGGGGGAGAGGAGCGGGGGAGGCGGGAAAAGGCGTGCGAGGGGGTGAAACGGTGTCAAAAAGTGTTTGGGGAGGGCGGGGAGGGGATTTGTTGGAACCCGGAAGTGGGAGGCGGAAACCCGGAAGTGGGAGGCGGAAACCGGAAGTGAGGGGGAGAGGAGCGGGGGAGGCGGGAAAAGGCGCCCGAGGGGGTGAAACGGTGTAAAAAAGTGTTTGGGGAGGGCGGGGAGGGGATTTGTTGGAACCCGGAAGTGGGAGGCGGAAACCCGGAAGTGGGAGGCGGAAACCGGAAGTGAGGGGGAGAGGAGCGGGGGAGGCGGGAAAAGGCGCGCGAGGGGGAGAAACGGTGTAAAAAAGTGTTTGGGGAGGGCGGGGAGGGGATTTGTTGGAACCCGGAAGTGGGAGGCGGAAACCCGGAAGTGGGAGGCGGAAACCGGAAGTGAGGGGGAGAGGAGCGGGGGAGGCGGGAAAAGGCGCGCGAGGGGGTGAAAGGGTGTAAAAAAGTGTTTGGGGAGGGCGGGGAGGGGATTTGTTGGAACCCGGAAGTGGGAGGCGGAAACCCGGAAGTGGGAGGCGGAAACCGGAAGTGAGGGGGAGAGGAGCGGGGGAGGCGGGAAAAGGCGTCCGAGGGTGTGAAACGGTGTAAAAAAGTGTTTGGGGAGGGCGGGGAGGGGATTTGTTGGAACCCGGAAGTGGGAGGCGGAAACCGGAAGTGAGGGGGAGAGGAGCGGGGGAGGCGGGAAAAGGCGTCCGAGGGGGTGAAAGGGTGTAAAAAAGTGTTTGGGGAGGGCGGGGAGGGGATTTGTTGGAACCCGGAAGTGGGAGTCGGAAACCCGGAAGTGGGAGGCGGAAACCGGAAGTGAGGGGGAGAGGAGCGGGGGAGGCGGGAAAAGGCGCCCGAGGGGGTGAAAGCGCGAGGGGGTGAAAGGGTGTAAAAAAGTGTTTGGGGAGGGCGGGGAGGGGATTTGTTGGAACCCGGAAGTGGGAGTCGGAAACCCGGAAGTGGGAGGCGGAAACCGGAAGTGAGGGGGAGAGGAGCGGGGGAGGCGGGAAAAGGCGCCCGAGGGGGTGAAACGGTGTAAAAAAGTGTTTGGGGAGGGCGGGGAGGGGATTTGTTGGAACCCGGAAGTGGGAGTCGGAAACCCGGAAGTGGGAGGCGGAAACCGGAAGTGAGGGGGAGAGGAGCGGGGGAGGCGGGAAAAGGCGTCCGAGGGGGTGAAAGGGTGTAAAAAAGTGTTTGGGGAGGGCGGGGAGGGGATTTGTTGGAACCCGGAAGTGGGAGGCGGAAACCCGGAAGTGGGAGGCGGAAACCGGAAGTGAGGGGGAGAGGAGCGGGGGAGGCGGGAAAAGGCGCCCGAGGGGGGGAAACGGTGTAAAAAAGTGTTTGGGGAGGGCGGGGAGGGGATTTGTTGGAACCCGGAAGTGGGAGGCGGAAACCCGGAAGTGGGAGGCGGAAACCGGAAGTGAGGGGGAGAGGAGCGGGGGAGGCGGGAAAAGGCGCCCGAGGTGGGGAAACGGTGTAAAAAAGTGTTTGGGGAGGGCGGGGAGGGGATTTGTTGGAACCCGGAAGTGGGAGGCGGAAACCCGGAAGTGGGAGGCCGAAACCGGAAGTGAGGGGGAGAGGAGCGGGGGAGGCGGGAAAAGGCGTCCGAGGGGGTGAAAGGGTGTAAAAAAGTGTTTGGGGAGGGCGGGGAGGGGATTTGTTGGAACCCGGAAGTGGGAGGCGGAAACCCGGAAGTGGGAGGCGGAAACCGGAAGTGAGGGGGAGAGGAGCGGGGGAGGCGGGAAAAGGCGCCCGAGGGGGTGAAAGGGTGTAAAAAAGTGTTTGGGGAGGGCGGGGAGGGGATTTGTTGGAACCCGGAAGTGGGAGTCGGAAACCCGGAAGTGGGAGGCGGAAACCGGAAGTGAGGGGGAGAGGAGCGGGGGAGGCGGGAAAAGGCGCCCGAGGGGGTGAAACGGTGTCAAAAAGTGTTTGGGGAGGGCGGGGAGGGGATTTGTTGGAACCCGGAAGTGGGAGGCGGAAACCCGGTAGTGGGAGGCGGAAACCGGAAGTGAGGGGGAGAGGAGCGGGGGAGGCGGGAAAAGGCGCCCGAGGGGGTGAAACGGTGTAAAAAAGTGTTTGGGGAGGGCGGGGAGGGGATTTGTTGGAACCCGGAAGTGGGAGTCGGAAACCCGGAAGTGGGAGGCGGAAACCGGAAGTGAGGGGGAGAGGAGCGGGGGAGGCGGGAAAAGGCGCCCGAGGGGGTGAAAGGGTGTAAAAAAGTGTTTGGGGAGGGCGGGGAGGGGATTTGTTGGAACCCGGAAGTGGGAGTCGGAAACCCGGAAGTGGGAGGCGGAAACCGGAAGTGAGGGGGAGAGGAGCGGGGGAGGCGGGAAAAGGCGTCCGAGGGGGTGAAAGGGTGTAAAAAAGTGTTTGGGGAGGGCGGGGAGGGGATTTGTTGGAACCCGGAAGTGGGAGGCGGAAACCCGGAAGTGGGAGGCGGAAACCGGAAGTGAGGGGGAGAGGAGCGGGGGAGGCGGGAAAAGGCGTGCGAGGGGGTGAAACGGTGTAAAAAAGTGTTTGGGGAGGGCGGGGAGGGGATTTGTTGGAACCCGGAAGTGGGAGGCGGAAACCCGGAAGTGGGAGGCGGAAACCGGAAGTGAGGGGGAGAGGAGCGGGGGAGGCGGGAAAAGGCGCCCGAGGTGGGGAAACGGTGTAAAAAAGTGTTTGGGGAGGGCGGGGAGGGGATTTGTTGGAACCCGGAAGTGGGAGTCGGAAACCCGGAAGTGGGAGGCGGAAACCGGAAGTGAGGGGGAGAGGAGCGGGGGAGGCGGGAAAAGGCGCGCGAGGGGGTGAAAGGGTGTAAAAAAGTGTTTGGGGAGGGCGGGGAGGGGATTTGTTGGAACCCGGAAGTGGGAGGCGGAAACCCGGAAGTGGGAGGCGGAAACCGGAAGTGAGGGGGAGAGGAGCGGGGGAGGCGGGAAAAGGCGCCCGAGGGGGTGAAAGGGTGTAAAAAAGTGTTTGGGGAGGGCGGGGAGGGGATTTGTTGGAACCCGGAAGTGGGAGTCGGAAACCCGGAAGTGGGAGGCGGAAACCGGAAGTGAGGGGGAGAGGAGCGGGGGAGGCGGGAAAAGGCGTGCGAGGGGGTGAAAGGGTGTAAAAAAGTGTTTGGGGAGGGCGGGGAGGGGATTTGTTGGAACCCGGAAGTGGGAGTCGGAAACCCGGAAGTGGGAGGCGGAAACCGGAAGTGAGGGGGAGAGGAGCGGGGGAGGCGGGAAAAGGCGCCCGAGGGGGTGAAACGGTGTCAAAAAGTGTTCGGGGAGGGCGGGGAGGGGATTTGTTGGAACCCGGAAGTGGGAGTCGTAAACCCGGAAGTGGGAGGCGGAAACCGGAAGTGAGGGGGAGAGGAGCGGGGGAGGCGGGAAAAGGCGCCCGAGGTGGGGAAACGGTGTAAAAAAGTGTTTGGGGAGGGCGGGGAGGGGATTTGTTGGAACCCGGAAGTGGGAGTCGGAAACCCGGAAGTGGGAGGCGGAAACCGGAAGTGAGGGGGAGAGGAGCGGGGGAGGCGGGAAAAGGCGTGCGAGGGGGTGAAAGGGTGTAAAAAAGTGTTTGGGGAGGGCGGGGAGGGGATTTGTTGGAACCCGGAAGTGGGAGTCGGAAACCCGGAAGTGGGAGGCGGAAACCGGAAGTGAGGGGGAGAGGAGCGGGGGAGGCGGGAAAAGGCGCCCGAGGTGGGGAAACGGTGTAAAAAAGTGTTTGGGGAGGGCGGGGAGGGGATTTGTTGGAACCCGGAAGTGGGAGTCGGAAACCCGGAAGTGGGAGGCGGAAACCGGAAGTGAGGGGGAGAGGAGCGGGGGAGGCGGGAAAAGGCGCCCGAGGGGGTGAAAGGGTGTAAAAAAGTGTTTGGGGAGGGCGGGGAGGGGATTTGTTGGAACCCGGAAGTGGGAGTCGGAAACCCGGAAGTGGGAGGCGGAAACCGGAAGTGAGGGGGAGAGGAGCGGGGGAGGCGGGAAAAGGCGTCCGAGGGGGTGAAAGGGTGTAAAAAAGTGTTTGGGGAGGGCGGGGAGGGGATTTGTTGGAACCCGGAAGTGGGAGGCGGAAACCCGGAAGTGGGAGGCGGAAACCGGAAGTGAGGGGGAGAGGAGCGGGGGAGGCGGGAAAAGGCGCCCGAGGGGGTGAAACGGTGTAAAAAAGTGTTTGGGGAGGGCGGGGAGGGGATTTGTTGGAACCCGGAAGTGGGAGTCGGAAACCCGGAAGTGGGAGGCGGAAACCGGAAGTGAGGGGGAGAGGAGCGGGGGAGGCGGGAAAAGGCGCCCGAGGTGGGGAAACGGTGTAAAAAAGTGTTTGGGGAGGGCGGGGAGGGGATTTGTTGGAACCCGGAAGTGGGAGTCGGAAACCCGGAAGTGGGAGGCGGAAACCGGAAGTGAGGGGGAGAGGAGCGGGGGAGGCGGGAAAAGGCGCCCGAGGGGGTGAAAGGGTGTAAAAAAGTGTTTGGGGAGGGCGGGGAGGGGATTTGTTGGAACCCGGAAGTGGGAGGCGGAAACCCGGAAGTGGGAGGCGGAAACCGGAAGTGAGGGGGAGAGGAGCGGGGGAGGCGGGAAAAGGCGCCCGAGGGGGTGAAAGGGTGTAAAAAAGTGTTTGGGGAGGGCGGGGTAGGGGATTTGTTGGAACCCGGAAGTGGGAGGCGGAAACCCGGAAGTGGGAGGCGGAAACCGGAAGTGAGGGGGAGAGGAGCGGGGGAGGCGGGAAAAGGCGCCCGAGGGGGTGAAAGGGTGTAAAAAAGTGTTTGGGGAGGGCGGGGAGGGGATTTGTTGGAACCTGGAAGTGGGAGGCGGAAACCCGGAAGTGGGAGGCGGAAACCGGAAGTGAGGGGGAGAGGAGCGGGGGAGGCGGGAAAAGGCGTCCGAGGGGGTGAAACGGTGTAAAAAAGTGTTTGGGGAGGGCGGGGAGGGGATTTGTTGGAACCCGGAAGTGGGAGTCGGAAACCCGGAAGTGGGAGGCGGAAACCGGAAGTGAGGGGGAGAGGAGCGGGGGAGGCGGGAAAAGGCGCCCGAGGGGGTGAAACGGTGTCAAAAAGTGTTCGGGGAGGGCGGGGAGGGGATTTGTTGGAACCCGGAAGTGGGAGTCGTAAACCCGGAAGTGGGAGGCGGAAACCGGAAGTGAGGGGGAGAGGAGCGGGGGAGGCGGGAAAAGGCGCCCGAGGTGGGGAAACGGTGTAAAAAAGTGTTTGGGGAGGGCGGGGAGGGGATTTGTTGGAACCCGGAAGTGGGAGTCGGAAACCCGGAAGTGGGAGGCGGAAACCGGAAGTGAGGGGGAGAGGAGCGGGGGAGGCGGGAAAAGGCGTCCGAGGGGGTGAAACGGTGTAAAAAAGTGTTTGGGGAGGGCGGGGAGGGGATTTGTTGGAACCCGGAAGTGGGAGTCGGAAACCCGGAAGTGGGAGGCGGAAACCGGAAGTGAGGGGGAGAGGAGCGGGGGAGGCGGGAAAAGGCGCCCGAGGGGGTGAAAGGGTGTAAAAAAGTGTTTGGGGAGGGCGGGGGAGGGGATTGGGTGGAACCCGGAAGTGGGAGGCGGAAACCCGGAAGTGGGAGGCGGAAACCGGAAGTGAGGGGGAGAGGAGCGGGGGAGGCGGGAAAAGGCGTGCGAGGGGGTGAAAGGGTGTAAAAAAGTGTTTGGGGAGGGCGGGGAGGGGATTTGTTGGAACCCGGAAGTGGGAGTCGGAAACCCGGAAGTGGGAGGCGGAAACCGGAAGTGAGGGGGAGAGGAGCGGGGGAGGCGGGAAAAGGCGTGTGAGGGGGTGAAACGGTGTAAAAAAGTGTTTGGGGAGGGCGGGGAGGGGATTTGTTGGAACCCGGAAGTGGGAGGCGGAAACCCGGAAGTGGGAGGCGGAAACCGGAAGTGAGGGGGAGAGGAGCGGGGGAGGCGGGAAAAGGCGCGCGAGGGGGTGAAAGGGTGTAAAAAAGTGTTTGGGGAGGGCGGGGAGGGGATTTGTTGGAACCCGGAAGTGGGAGGCGGAAACCCGGAAGTGGGAGGCGGAAACCGGAAGTGAGGGGGAGAGGAGCGGGGGAGGCGGGAAAAGGCGCCCGAGGGGGTGAAACGGTGTAAAAAAGTGTTTGGGGAGGGCGGGGAGGGGATTTGTTGGAACCCGGAAGTGGGAGGCGGAAACCCGGAAGTGGGAGGCGGAAACCGGAAGTGAGGGGGAGAGGAGCGGGGGAGGCGGGAAAAGGCGCCCGAGGGGGTGAAACGGTGTAAAAAAGTGTTTGGGGAGGGCGGGGAGGGGATTTGTTGGAACCCGGAAGTGGGAGTCGGAAACCCGGAAGTGGGAGGCGGAAACCGGAAGTGAGGGGGAGAGGAGCGGGGGAGGCGGGAAAAGGCGCCCGAGGGGGTGAAAGGGTGTAAAAAAGTGTTTGGGGAGGGCGGGGAGGGGATTTGTTGGAACCCGGAAGTGGGAGTCGGAAACCCGGAAGTGGGAGGCGGAAACCGGAAGTGAGGGGGAGAGGAGCGGGGGAGGCGGGAAAAGGCGTGTGAGGGGGTGAAACGGTGTAAAAAAGTGTTTGGGGAGGGCGGGGAGGGGATTTGTTGGAACCCGGAAGTGGGAGGCGGAAACCCGGAAGTGGGAGGCGGAAACCGGAAGTGAGGGGGAGAGGAGCGGGGGAGGCGGGAAAAGGCGCGCGAGGGGGTGAAAGGGTGTAAAAAAGTGTTTGGGGAGGGCGGGGAGGGGATTTGTTGGAACCCGGAAGTGGGAGGCGGAAACCCGGAAGTGGGAGGCGGAAACCGGAAGTGAGGGGGAGAGGAGCGGGGGAGGCGGGAAAAGGCGCCCGAGGGGGTGAAACGGTGTAAAAAAGTGTTTGGGGAGGGCGGGGAGGGGATTTGTTGGAACCCGGAAGTGGGAGGCGGAAACCCGGAAGTGGGAGGCGGAAACCGGAAGTGAGGGGGAGAGGAGCGGGGGAGGCGGGAAAAGGCGCCCGAGGGGGTGAAACGGTGTAAAAAAGTGTTTGGGGAGGGCGGGGAGGGGATTTGTTGGAACCCGGAAGTGGGAGTCGGAAACCCGGAAGTGGGAGGCGGAAACCGGAAGTGAGGGGGAGAGGAGCGGGGGAGGCGGGAAAAGGCGCCCGAGGGGGTGAAAGGGTGTAAAAAAGTGTTTGGGGAGGGCGGGGAGGGGATTTGTTGGAACCCGGAAGTGGGAGGCGGAAACCCGGAAGTGGGAGGCGGAAACCGGAAGTGAGGGGGAGAGGAGCGGGGGAGGCGGGAAAAGGCGCCCGAGGGGGTGAAAGGGTGTAAAAAAGTGTTTGGGGAGGGCGGGGAGGGGATTTGTTGGAACCCGGAAGTGGGAGGCGGAAACCCGGAAGTGGGAGGCGGAAACCGGAAGTGAGGGGGAGAGGAGCGGGGGAGGCGGGAAAAGGCGCCCGAGGGGGTGAAAGGGTGTAAAAAAGTGTTTGGGGAGGGCGGGGAGGGGATTTGTTGGAACCCGGAAGTGGGAGGCGGAAACCCGGAAGTGGGAGGCGGAAACCGGAAGTGAGGGGGAGAGGAGCGGGGGAGGCGGGAAAAGGCGCGCGAGGGGGTGAAACGGTGTAAAAAAGTGTTTGGGGAGGGCGGGGGAGGGGATTTGTTGGAACCCGGAAGTGGGAGGCGGAAACCCGGAAGTGGGAGGCGGAAACCGGAAGTGAGGGGGAGAGGAGCGGGGGAGGCGGGAAAAGGCGTCCGAGGGTGTGAAACGGTGTAAAAAAGTGTTTGGGGAGGGCGGGGAGGGGATTTGTTGGAACCCGGAAGTGGGAGGCGGAAACCCGGAAGTGGGAGGCGGAAACCGGAAGTGAGGGGGAGAGGAGCGGGGGAGGCGGGAAAAGGCGCCCGAGGGGGTGAAAGGGTGTAAAAAAGTGTTTGGGGAGGGCGGGGAGGGGATTTGTTGGAACCCGGAAGTGGGAGGCGGAAACCCGGAAGTGGTAGGCGGAAACCGGAAGTGAGGGGGAGAGGAGCGGGGGAGGCGGGAAAAGGCGCCCGAGGGTGAGAAACGGTGTAAAAAAGTGTTTGGGGAGGGCGGGGAGGGGATTTGTTGGAACCCGGAAGTGGGAGTCGGAAACCCGGAAGTGGGAGGCGGAAACCGGAAGTGAGGGGGAGAGGAGCGGGGGAGGCGGGAAAAGGCGTGCGAGGGGGTGAAACGGTGTCAAAAAGTGTTTGGGGAGGGCGGGGAGGGGATTTGTTGGAACCCGGAAGTGGGAGGCGGAAACCCGGAAGTGGGAGGCGGAAACCGGAAGTGAGGGGGAGAGGAGCGGGGGAGGCGGGAAAAGGCGCCCGAGGGGGTGAAACGGTGTAAAAAAGTGTTTGGGGAGGGCGGGGAGGGGATTTGTTGGAACCCGGAAGTGGGAGGCGGAAACCCGGAAGTGGGAGGCGGAAACCGGAAGTGAGGGGGAGAGGAGCGGGGGAGGCGGGAAAAGGCGCGCGAGGGGGAGAAACGGTGTAAAAAAGTGTTTGGGGAGGGCGGGGAGGGGATTTGTTGGAACCCGGAAGTGGGAGGCGGAAACCCGGAAGTGGGAGGCGGAAACCGGAAGTGAGGGGGAGAGGAGCGGGGGAGGCGGGAAAAGGCGCCCGAGGGGGTGAAAGGGTGTAAAAAAGTGTTTGGGGAGGGCGGGGAGGGGATTTGTTGGAACCCGGAAGTGGGAGGCGGAAACCCGGAAGTGGGAGGCGGAAACCGGAAGTGAGGGGGAGAGGAGCGGGGGAGGCGGGAAAAGGCGTCCGAGGGTGTGAAACGGTGTAAAAAAGTGTTTGGGGAGGGCGGGGAGGGGATTTGTTGGAACCCGGAAGTGGGAGGCGGAAACCGGAAGTGAGGGGGAGAGGAGCGGGGGAGGCGGGAAAAGGCGTCCGAGGGGGTGAAAGGGTGTAAAAAAGTGTTTGGGGAGGGCGGGGAGGGGATTTGTTGGAACCCGGAAGTGGGAGTCGGAAACCCGGAAGTGGGAGGCGGAAACCGGAAGTGAGGGGGAGAGGAGCGGGGGAGGCGGGAAAAGGCGCCCGAGGGGGTGAAAGCGCGAGGGGGTGAAAGGGTGTAAAAAAGTGTTTGGGGAGGGCGGGGAGGGGATTTGTTGGAACCCGGAAGTGGGAGTCGGAAACCCGGAAGTGGGAGGCGGAAACCGGAAGTGAGGGGGAGAGGAGCGGGGGAGGCGGGAAAAGGCGCCCGAGGGGGTGAAACGGTGTAAAAAAGTGTTTGGGGAGGGCGGGGAGGGGATTTGTTGGAACCCGGAAGTGGGAGTCGGAAACCCGGAAGTGGGAGGCGGAAACCGGAAGTGAGGGGGAGAGGAGCGGGGGAGGCGGGAAAAGGCGTCCGAGGGGGTGAAAGGGTGTAAAAAAGTGTTTGGGGAGGGCGGGGAGGGGATTTGTTGGAACCCGGAAGTGGGAGGCGGAAACCCGGAAGTGGGAGGCGGAAACCGGAAGTGAGGGGGAGAGGAGCGGGGGAGGCGGGAAAAGGCGTGCGAGGGGGTGAAACGGTGTAAAAAAGTGTTTGGGGAGGGCGGGGAGGGGATTTGTTGGAACCCGGAAGTGGGAGGCGGAAACCCGGAAGTGGGAGGCGGAAACCGGAAGTGAGGGGGAGAGGAGCGGGGGAGGCGGGAAAAGGCGCCCGAGGTGGGGAAACGGTGTAAAAAAGTGTTTGGGGAGGGCGGGGAGGGGATTTGTTGGAACCCGGAAGTGGGAGGCGGAAACCCGGAAGTGGGAGGCCGAAACCGGAAGTGAGGGGGAGAGGAGCGGGGGAGGCGGGAAAAGGCGCCCGAGGGGGTGAAAGGGTGTAAAAAAGTGTTTGGGGAGGGCGGGGAGGGGATTTGTTGGAACCCGGAAGTGGGAGTCGGAAACCCGGAAGTGGGAGGCGGAAACCGGAAGTGAGGGGGAGAGGAGCGGGGGAGGCGGGAAAAGGCGCCCGAGGGGGTGAAACGGTGTCAAAAAGTGTTTGGGGAGGGCGGGGAGGGGATTTGTTGGAACCCGGAAGTGGGAGGCGGAAACCCGGTAGTGGGAGGCGGAAACCGGAAGTGAGGGGGAGAGGAGCGGGGGAGGCGGGAAAAGGCGCCCGAGGGGGTGAAACGGTGTAAAAAAGTGTTTGGGGAGGGCGGGGAGGGGATTTGTTGGAACCCGGAAGTGGGAGTCGGAAACCCGGAAGTGGGAGGCGGAAACCGGAAGTGAGGGGGAGAGGAGCGGGGGAGGCGGGAAAAGGCGCCCGAGGGGGTGAAAGGGTGTAAAAAAGTGTTTGGGGAGGGCGGGGAGGGGATTTGTTGGAACCCGGAAGTGGGAGTCGGAAACCCGGAAGTGGGAGGCGGAAACCGGAAGTGAGGGGGAGAGGAGCGGGGGAGGCGGGAAAAGGCGCCCGAGGGGGTGAAAGGGTGTAAAAAAGTGTTTGGGGAGGGCGGGGAGGGGATTTGTTGGAACCCGGAAGTGGGAGGCGGAAACCCGGAAGTGGGAGGCGGAAACCGGAAGTGAGGGGGAGAGGAGCGGGGGAGGCGGGAAAAGGCGTGCGAGGGGGTGAAACGGTGTAAAAAAGTGTTTGGGGAGGGCGGGGAGGGGATTTGTTGGAACCCGGAAGTGGGAGGCGGAAACCCGGAAGTGGGAGGCGGAAACCGGAAGTGAGGGGGAGAGGAGCGGGGGAGGCGGGAAAAGGCGCCCGAGGTGGGGAAACGGTGTAAAAAAGTGTTTGGGGAGGGCGGGGAGGGGATTTGTTGGAACCCGGAAGTGGGAGTCGGAAACCCGGAAGTGGGAGGCGGAAACCGGAAGTGAGGGGGAGAGGAGCGGGGGAGGCGGGAAAAGGCGCGCGAGGGGGTGAAAGGGTGTAAAAAAGTGTTTGGGGAGGGCGGGGAGGGGATTTGTTGGAACCCGGAAGTGGGAGGCGGAAACCCGGAAGTGGGAGGCGGAAACCGGAAGTGAGGGGGAGAGGAGCGGGGGAGGCGGGAAAAGGCGCCCGAGGGGGTGAAACGGTGTAAAAAAGTGTTTGGGGAGGGCGGGGAGGGGATTTGTTGGAACCCGGAAGTGGGAGTCGGAAACCCGGAAGTGGGAGGCGGAAACCGGAAGTGAGGGGGAGAGGAGCGGGGGAGGCGGGAAAAGGCGTGCGAGGGGGTGAAAGGGTGTAAAAAAGTGTTTGGGGAGGGCGGGGAGGGGATTTGTTGGAACCCGGAAGTGGGAGTCGGAAACCCGGAAGTGGGAGGCGGAAACCGGAAGTGAGGGGGAGAGGAGCGGGGGAGGCGGGAAAAGGCGCCCGAGGGGGTGAAACGGTGTCAAAAAGTGTTCGGGGAGGGCGGGGAGGGGATTTGTTGGAACCCGGAAGTGGGAGTCGTAAACCCGGAAGTGGGAGGCGGAAACCGGAAGTGAGGGGGAGAGGAGCGGGGGAGGCGGGAAAAGGCGCCCGAGGTGGGGAAACGGTGTAAAAAAGTGTTTGGGGAGGGCGGGGAGGGGATTTGTTGGAACCCGGAAGTGGGAGTCGGAAACCCGGAAGTGGGAGGCGGAAACCGGAAGTGAGGGGGAGAGGAGCGGGGGAGGCGGGAAAAGGCGTGCGAGGGGGTGAAAGGGTGTAAAAAAGTGTTTGGGGAGGGCGGGGAGGGGATTTGTTGGAACCCGGAAGTGGGAGTCGGAAACCCGGAAGTGGGAGGCGGAAACCGGAAGTGAGGGGGAGAGGAGCGGGGGAGGCGGGAAAAGGCGCCCGAGGTGGGGAAACGGTGTAAAAAAGTGTTTGGGGAGGGCGGGGAGGGGATTTGTTGGAACCCGGAAGTGGGAGTCGGAAACCCGGAAGTGGGAGGCGGAAACCGGAAGTGAGGGGGAGAGGAGCGGGGGAGGCGGGAAAAGGCGCCCGAGGGGGTGAAAGGGTGTAAAAAAGTGTTTGGGGAGGGCGGGGAGGGGATTTGTTGGAACCCGGAAGTGGGAGTCGGAAACCCGGAAGTGGGAGGCGGAAACCGGAAGTGAGGGGGAGAGGAGCGGGGGAGGCGGGAAAAGGCGTCCGAGGGGGTGAAAGGGTGTAAAAAAGTGTTTGGGGAGGGCGGGGAGGGGATTTGTTGGAACCCGGAAGTGGGAGGCGGAAACCCGGAAGTGGGAGGCGGAAACCGGAAGTGAGGGGGAGAGGAGCGGGGGAGGCGGGAAAAGGCGCCCGAGGGGGTGAAACGGTGTAAAAAAGTGTTTGGGGAGGGCGGGGAGGGGATTTGTTGGAACCCGGAAGTGGGAGTCGGAAACCCGGAAGTGGGAGGCGGAAACCGGAAGTGAGGGGGAGAGGAGCGGGGGAGGCGGGAAAAGGCGCCCGAGGTGGGGAAACGGTGTAAAAAAGTGTTTGGGGAGGGCGGGGAGGGGATTTGTTGGAACCCGGAAGTGGGAGTCGGAAACCCGGAAGTGGGAGGCGGAAACCGGAAGTGAGGGGGAGAGGAGCGGGGGAGGCGGGAAAAGGCGCCCGAGGGGGTGAAAGGGTGTCAAAAAGTGTTTGGGGAGGGCGGGGAGGGGATTTGTTGGAACCCGGAAGTGGGAGGCGGAAACCCGGAAGTGGGAGGCGGAAACCGGAAGTGAGGGGGAGAGGAGCGGGGGAGGCGGGAAAAGGCGCCCGAGGGGGTGAAAGGGTGTAAAAAAGTGTTTGGGGAGGGCGGGGTAGGGGATTTGTTGGAACCCGGAAGTGGGAGGCGGAAACCCGGAAGTGGGAGGCGGAAACCGGAAGTGAGGGGGAGAGGAGCGGGGGAGGCGGGAAAAGGCGCCCGAGGGGGTGAAAGGGTGTAAAAAAGTGTTTGGGGAGGGCGGGGAGGGGATTTGTTGGAACCTGGAAGTGGGAGGCGGAAACCCGGAAGTGGGAGGCGGAAACCGGAAGTGAGGGGGAGAGGAGCGGGGGAGGCGGGAAAAGGCGTCCGAGGGGGTGAAACGGTGTAAAAAAGTGTTTGGGGAGGGCGGGGAGGGGATTTGTTGGAACCCGGAAGTGGGAGTCGGAAACCCGGAAGTGGGAGGCGGAAACCGGAAGTGAGGGGGAGAGGAGCGGGGGAGGCGGGAAAAGGCGCCCGAGGGGGTGAAACGGTGTCAAAAAGTGTTCGGGGAGGGCGGGGAGGGGATTTGTTGGAACCCGGAAGTGGGAGTCGTAAACCCGGAAGTGGGAGGCGGAAACCGGAAGTGAGGGGGAGAGGAGCGGGGGAGGCGGGAAAAGGCGCCCGAGGTGGGGAAACGGTGTAAAAAAGTGTTTGGGGAGGGCGGGGAGGGGATTTGTTGGAACCCGGAAGTGGGAGTCGGAAACCCGGAAGTGGGAGGCGGAAACCGGAAGTGAGGGGGAGAGGAGCGGGGGAGGCGGGAAAAGGCGTCCGAGGGGGTGAAACGGTGTAAAAAAGTGTTTGGGGAGGGCGGGGAGGGGATTTGTTGGAACCCGGAAGTGGGAGTCGGAAACCCGGAAGTGGGAGGCGGAAACCGGAAGTGAGGGGGAGAGGAGCGGGGGAGGCGGGAAAAGGCGCCCGAGGGGGTGAAAGGGTGTAAAAAAGTGTTTGGGGAGGGCGGGGGAGGGGATTGGGTGGAACCCGGAAGTGGGAGGCGGAAACCCGGAAGTGGGAGGCGGAAACCGGAAGTGAGGGGGAGAGGAGCGGGGGAGGCGGGAAAAGGCGTGCGAGGGGGTGAAAGGGTGTAAAAAAGTGTTTGGGGAGGGCGGGGAGGGGATTTGTTGGAACCCGGAAGTGGGAGTCGGAAACCCGGAAGTGGGAGGCGGAAACCGGAAGTGAGGGGGAGAGGAGCGGGGGAGGCGGGAAAAGGCGCCCGAGGGGGTGAAAGGGTGTAAAAAAGTGTTTGGGGAGGGCGGGGAGGGGATTTGTTGGAACCCGGAAGTGGGAGGCGGAAACCCGGAAGTGGGAGGCGGAAACCGGAAGTGAGGGGGAGAGGAGCGGGGGAGGCGGGAAAAGGCGCCCGAGGGGGTGAAAGGGTGTAAAAAAGTGTTTGGGGAGGGCGGGGAGGGGATTTGTTGGAACCCGGAAGTGGGAGTCGGAAACCCGGAAGTGGGAGGCGGAAACCGGAAGTGAGGGGGAGAGGAGCGGGGGAGGCGGGAAAAGGCGTCCGAGGGGGTGAAAGGGTGTAAAAAAGTGTTTGGGGAGGGCGGGGAGGGGATTTGTTGGAACCCGGAAGTGGGAGTCGGAAACCCGGAAGTGGGAGGCGGAAACCGGAAGTGAGGGGGAGAGGAGCGGGGGAGGCGGGAAAAGGCGCCCGAGGGGGTGAAACGGTGTCAAAAAGTGTTCGGGGAGGGCGGGGAGGGGATTTGTTGGAACCCGGAAGTGGGAGTCGTAAACCCGGAAGTGGGAGGCGGAAACCGGAAGTGAGGGGGAGAGGAGCGGGGGAGGCGGGAAAAGGCGCCCGAGGTGGGGAAACGGTGTAAAAAAGTGTTTGGGGAGGGCGGGGAGGGGATTTGTTGGAACCCGGAAGTGGGAGGCGGAAACCCGGAAGTGGGAGGCGGAAACCGGAAGTGAGGGGGAGAGGAGCGGGGGAGGCGGGAAAAGGCGTCCGAGGGGGTGAAAGGGTGTAAAAAAGTGTTTGGGGAGGGCGGGGAGGGGATTTGTTGGAACCCGGAAGTGGGAGTCGGAAACCCGGAAGTGGGAGTCGGAAACCGGAAGTGAGGGGGAGAGGAGCGGGGGAGGCGGGAAAAGGCGCCCGAGGGGGTGAAAGGGTGTAAAAAAGTGTTTGGGGAGGGCGGGGTAGGGGATTTGTTGGAACCCGGAAGTGGGAGTCGGAAACCCGGAAGTGGGAGGCGGAAACCGGAAGTGAGGGGGAGAGGAGCGGGGGAGGCGGGAAAAGGCGCCCGAGGGGGTGAAAGGGTGTAAAAAAGTGTTTGGGGAGGGCGGGGTAGGGGATTTGTTGGAACCCGGAAGTGGGAGTCGGAAACCCGGAAGTGGGAGGCGGAAACCGGAAGTGAGGGGGAGAGGAGCGGGGGAGGCGGGAAAAGGCGTCCGAGGGGGTGAAAGGGTGTAAAAAAGTGTTTGGGGAGGGCGGGGAGGGGATTTGTTGGAACCCGGAAGTGGGAGGCGGAAACCCGGAAGTGGGAGGCGGAAACCGGAAGTGAGGGGGAGAGGAGCGGGGGAGGCGGGAAAAGGCGCCCGAGGGGGTGAAAGGGTGTAAAAAAGTGTTTGGGGAGGGCGGGGAGGGGATTTGTTGGAACCCGGAAGTGGGAGTCGGAAACCCGGAAGTGGGAGGCGGAAACCGGAAGTGAGGGGGAGAGGAGCGGGGGAGGCGGGAAAAGGCGCCCGAGGGGGTGAAACGGTGTCAAAAAGTGTTTGGGGAGGGCGGGGAGGGGATTTGTTGGAACCCGGAAGTGGGAGGCGGAAACCCGGTAGTGGGAGGCGGAAACCGGAAGTGAGGGGGAGAGGAGCGGGGGAGGCGGGAAAAGGCGCCCGAGGGGGTGAAACGGTGTAAAAAAGTGTTTGGGGAGGGCGGGGAGGGGATTTGTTGGAACCCGGAAGTGGGAGTCGGAAACCCGGAAGTGGGAGGCGGAAACCGGAAGTGAGGGGGAGAGGAGCGGGGGAGGCGGGAAAAGGCGCGCGAGGGGGTGAAAGGGTGTAAAAAAGTGTTTGGGGAGGGCGGGGAGGGGATTTGTTGGAACCCGGAAGTGGGAGTCGGAAACCCGGAAGTGGGAGGCGGAAACCGGAAGTGAGGGGGAGAGGAGCGGGGGAGGCGGGAAAAGGCGTCCGAGGGGGTGAAAGGGTGTAAAAAAGTGTTTGGGGAGGGCGGGGAGGGGATTTGTTGGAACCCGGAAGTGGGAGTCGGAAACCCGGAAGTGGGAGGCGGAAACCGGAAGTGAGGGGGAGAGGAGCGGGGGAGGCGGGAAAAGGCGTGCGAGGGGGTGAAACGGTGTAAAAAAGTGTTTGGGGAGGGCGGGGAGGGGATTTGTTGGAACCCGGAAGTGGGAGGCGGAAACCCGGAAGTGGGAGGCGGAAACCGGAAGTGAGGGGGAGAGGAGCGGGGGAGGCGGGAAAAGGCGCCCGAGGTGGGGAAACGGTGTAAAAAAGTGTTTGGGGAGGGCGGGGAGGGGATTTGTTGGAACCCGGAAGTGGGAGGCGGAAACCCGGAAGTGGGAGGCCGAAACCGGAAGTGAGGGGGAGAGGAGCGGGGGAGGCGGGAAAAGGCGTCCGAGGGGGTGAAAGGGTGTAAAAAAGTGTTTGGGGAGGGCGGGGAGGGGATTTGTTGGAACCCGGAAGTGGGAGGCGGAAACCCGGAAGTGGGAGGCGGAAACCGGAAGTGAGGGGGAGAGGAGCGGGGGAGGCGGGAAAAGGCGCCCGAGGGGGTGAAAGGGTGTAAAAAAGTGTTTGGGGAGGGCGGGGAGGGGATTTGTTGGAACCCGGAAGTGGGAGTCGGAAACCCGGAAGTGGGAGGCGGAAACCGGAAGTGAGGGGGAGAGGAGCGGGGGAGGCGGGAAAAGGCGTGCGAGGGGGAGAAACGGTGTAAAAAAGTGTTTGGGGAGGGCGGGGAGGGGATTTGTTGGAACCCGGAAGTGGGAGGCGGAAACCCGGAAGTGGGAGGCGGAAACCGGAAGTGAGGGGGAGAGGAGCGGGGGAGGCGGGAAAAGGCGCCCGAGGGGGTGAAAGGGTGTAAAAAAGTGTTTGGGGAGGGCGGGGAGGGGATTTGTTGGAACCCGGAAGTGGGAGGCGGAAACCCGGAAGTGGGAGGCGGAAACCGGAAGTGAGGGGGAGAGGAGCGGGGGAGGCGGGAAAAGGCGCCCGAGGGGGTGAAAGGGTGTAAAAAAGTGTTTGGGGAGGGCGGGGAGGGGATTTGTTGGAACCCGGAAGTGGGAGTCGGAAACCCGGAAGTGGGAGGCGGAAACCGGAAGTGAGGGGGAGAGGAGCGGGGGAGGCGGGAAAAGGCGTCCGAGGGGGTGAAAGGGTGTAAAAAAGTGTTTGGGGAGGGCGGGGAGGGGATTTGTTGGAACCCGGAAGTGGGAGGCGGAAACCCGGAAGTGGGAGGCGGAAACCGGAAGTGAGGGGGAGAGGAGCGGGGGAGGCGGGAAAAGGCGTGCGAGGGGGTGAAACGGTGTAAAAAAGTGTTTGGGGAGGGCGGGGAGGGGATTTGTTGGAACCCGGAAGTGGGAGGCGGAAACCCGGAAGTGGGAGGCGGAAACCGGAAGTGAGGGGGAGAGGAGCGGGGGAGGCGGGAAAAGGCGCCCGAGGTGGGGAAACGGTGTAAAAAAGTGTTTGGGGAGGGCGGGGAGGGGATTTGTTGGAACCCGGAAGTGGGAGTCGGAAACCCGGAAGTGGGAGGCGGAAACCGGAAGTGAGGGGGAGAGGAGCGGGGGAGGCGGGAAAAGGCGTCCGAGGGGGTGAAAGGGTGTAAAAAAGTGTTTGGGGAGGGCGGGGAGGGGATTTGTTGGAACCCGGAAGTGGGAGGCGGAAACCCGGAAGTGGGAGGCGGAAACCGGAAGTGAGGGGGAGAGGAGCGGGGGAGGCGGGAAAAGGCGCCCGAGGGGGTGAAACGGTGTAAAAAAGTGTTTGGGGAGGGCGGGGAGGGGATTTGTTGGAACCCGGAAGTGGGAGTCGGAAACCCGGAAGTGGGAGGCGGAAACCGGAAGTGAGGGGGAGAGGAGCGGGGGAGGCGGGAAAAGGCGTGCGAGGGGGTGAAAGGGTGTAAAAAAGTGTTTGGGGAGGGCGGGGAGGGGATTTGTTGGAACCCGGAAGTGGGAGTCGGAAACCCGGAAGTGGGAGGCGGAAACCGGAAGTGAGGGGGAGAGGAGCGGGGGAGGCGGGAAAAGGCGCCCGAGGGGGTGAAACGGTGTCAAAAAGTGTTCGGGGAGGGCGGGGAGGGGATTTGTTGGAACCCGGAAGTGGGAGTCGTAAACCCGGAAGTGGGAGGCGGAAACCGGAAGTGAGGGGGAGAGGAGCGGGGGAGGCGGGAAAAGGCGCCCGAGGTGGGGAAACGGTGTAAAAAAGTGTTTGGGGAGGGCGGGGAGGGGATTTGTTGGAACCCGGAAGTGGGAGTCGGAAACCCGGAAGTGGGAGGCGGAAACCGGAAGTGAGGGGGAGAGGAGCGGGGGAGGCGGGAAAAGGCGTCCGAGGGGGTGAAAGGGTGTAAAAAAGTGTTTGGGGAGGGCGGGGAGGGGATTTGTTGGAACCCGGAAGTGGGAGTCGGAAACCCGGAAGTGGGAGGCGGAAACCGGAAGTGAGGGGGAGAGGAGCGGGGGAGGCGGGAAAAGGCGTGCGAGGGGGTGAAACGGTGTAAAAAAGTGTTTGGGGAGGGCGGGGAGGGGATTTGTTGGAACCCGGAAGTGGGAGGCGGAAACCCGGAAGTGGGAGGCGGAAACCGGAAGTGAGGGGGAGAGGAGCGGGGGAGGCGGGAAAAGGCGCGCGAGGTGGGGAAACGGTGTAAAAAAGTGTTTGGGGAGGGCGGGGAGGGGATTTGTTGGAACCCGGAAGTGGGAGGCGGAAACCCGGAAGTGGGAGGCCGAAACCGGAAGTGAGGGGGAGAGGAGCGGGGGAGGCGGGAAAAGGCGTCCGAGGGGGTGAAAGGGTGTAAAAAAGTGTTTGGGGAGGGCGGGGAGGGGATTTGTTGGAACCCGGAAGTGGGAGGCGGAAACCCGGAAGTGGGAGGCGGAAACCGGAAGTGAGGGGGAGAGGAGCGGGGGAGGCGGGAAAAGGCGCCCGAGGGGGTGAAAGGGTGTAAAAAAGTGTTTGGGGAGGGCGGGGAGGGGATTTGTTGGAACCCGGAAGTGGGAGTCGGAAACCCGGAAGTGGGAGGCGGAAACCGGAAGTGAGGGGGAGAGGAGCGGGGGAGGCGGGAAAAGGCGTGCGAGGGGGAGAAACGGTGTAAAAAAGTGTTTGGGGAGGGCGGGGAGGGGATTTGTTGGAACCCGGAAGTGGGAGGCGGAAACCCGGAAGTGGGAGGCGGAAACCGGAAGTGAGGGGGAGAGGAGCGGGGGAGGCGGGAAAAGGCGCCCGAGGGGGTGAAAGGGTGTAAAAAAGTGTTTGGGGAGGGCGGGGAGGGGATTTGTTGGAACCCGGAAGTGGGAGGCGGAAACCCGGAAGTGGGAGGCGGAAACCGGAAGTGAGGGGGAGAGGAGCGGGGGAGGCGGGAAAAGGCGCCCGAGGGGGTGAAAGGGTGTAAAAAAGTGTTTGGGGAGGGCGGGGAGGGGATTTGTTGGAACCCGGAAGTGGGAGTCGGAAACCCGGAAGTGGGAGGCGGAAACCGGAAGTGAGGGGGAGAGGAGCGGGGGAGGCGGGAAAAGGCGTCCGAGGGGGTGAAAGGGTGTAAAAAAGTGTTTGGGGAGGGCGGGGAGGGGATTTGTTGGAACCCGGAAGTGGGAGGCGGAAACCCGGAAGTGGGAGGCGGAAACCGGAAGTGAGGGGGAGAGGAGCGGGGGAGGCGGGAAAAGGCGTGCGAGGGGGTGAAACGGTGTAAAAAAGTGTTTGGGGAGGGCGGGGAGGGGATTTGTTGGAACCCGGAAGTGGGAGGCGGAAACCCGGAAGTGGGAGGCGGAAACCGGAAGTGAGGGGGAGAGGAGCGGGGGAGGCGGGAAAAGGCGCCCGAGGTGGGGAAACGGTGTAAAAAAGTGTTTGGGGAGGGCGGGGAGGGGATTTGTTGGAACCCGGAAGTGGGAGTCGGAAACCCGGAAGTGGGAGGCGGAAACCGGAAGTGAGGGGGAGAGGAGCGGGGGAGGCGGGAAAAGGCGTCCGAGGGGGTGAAAGGGTGTAAAAAAGTGTTTGGGGAGGGCGGGGAGGGGATTTGTTGGAACCCGGAAGTGGGAGGCGGAAACCCGGAAGTGGGAGGCGGAAACCGGAAGTGAGGGGGAGAGGAGCGGGGGAGGCGGGAAAAGGCGCCCGAGGGGGTGAAACGGTGTAAAAAAGTGTTTGGGGAGGGCGGGGAGGGGATTTGTTGGAACCCGGAAGTGGGAGTCGGAAACCCGGAAGTGGGAGGCGGAAACCGGAAGTGAGGGGGAGAGGAGCGGGGGAGGCGGGAAAAGGCGTGCGAGGGGGTGAAAGGGTGTAAAAAAGTGTTTGGGGAGGGCGGGGAGGGGATTTGTTGGAACCCGGAAGTGGGAGTCGGAAACCCGGAAGTGGGAGGCGGAAACCGGAAGTGAGGGGGAGAGGAGCGGGGGAGGCGGGAAAAGGCGCCCGAGGGGGTGAAACGGTGTCAAAAAGTGTTCGGGGAGGGCGGGGAGGGGATTTGTTGGAACCCGGAAGTGGGAGTCGTAAACCCGGAAGTGGGAGGCGGAAACCGGAAGTGAGGGGGAGAGGAGCGGGGGAGGCGGGAAAAGGCGCCCGAGGTGGGGAAACGGTGTAAAAAAGTGTTTGGGGAGGGCGGGGAGGGGATTTGTTGGAACCCGGAAGTGGGAGTCGGAAACCCGGAAGTGGGAGGCGGAAACCGGAAGTGAGGGGGAGAGGAGCGGGGGAGGCGGGAAAAGGCGTGCGAGGGGGTGAAAGGGTGTAAAAAAGTGTTTGGGGAGGGCGGGGAGGGGATTTGTTGGAACCCGGAAGTGGGAGTCGGAAACCCGGAAGTGGGAGGCGGAAACCGGAAGTGAGGGGGAGAGGAGCGGGGGAGGCGGGAAAAGGCGCCCGAGGTGGGGAAACGGTGTAAAAAAGTGTTTGGGGAGGGCGGGGAGGGGATTTGTTGGAACCCGGAAGTGGGAGTCGGAAACCCGGAAGTGGGAGGCGGAAACCGGAAGTGAGGGGGAGAGGAGCGGGGGAGGCGGGAAAAGGCGCCCGAGGGGGTGAAAGGGTGTAAAAAAGTGTTTGGGGAGGGCGGGGAGGGGATTTGTTGGAACCCGGAAGTGGGAGTCGGAAACCCGGAAGTGGGAGGCGGAAACCGGAAGTGAGGGGGAGAGGAGCGGGGGAGGCGGGAAAAGGCGTCCGAGGGGGTGAAAGGGTGTAAAAAAGTGTTTGGGGAGGGCGGGGAGGGGATTTGTTGGAACCCGGAAGTGGGAGTCGGAAACCCGGAAGTGGGAGGCGGAAACCGGAAGTGAGGGGGAGAGGAGCGGGGGAGGCGGGAAAAGGCGCCCGAGGGGGTGAAACGGTGTAAAAAAGTGTTTGGGGAGGGCGGGGAGGGGATTTGTTGGAACCCGGAAGTGGGAGTCGTAAACCCGGAAGTGGGAGGCGGAAACCGGAAGTGAGGGGGAGAGGAGCGGGGGAGGCGGGAAAAGGCGCCCGAGGTGGGGAAACGGTGTAAAAAAGTGTTTGGGGAGGGCGGGGAGGGGATTTGTTGGAACCCGGAAGTGGGAGTCGGAAACCCGGAAGTGGGAGGCGGAAACCGGAAGTGAGGGGGAGAGGAGCGGGGGAGGCGGGAAAAGGCGCCCGAGGGGGTGAAAGGGTGTAAAAAAGTGTTTGGGGAGGGCGGGGAGGGGATTTGTTGGAACCCGGAAGTGGGAGGCGGAAACCCGGAAGTGGGAGGCGGAAACCGGAAGTGAGGGGGAGAGGAGCGGGGGAGGCGGGAAAAGGCGCCCGAGGGGGTGAAACGGTGTCAAAAAGTGTTCGGGGAGGGCGGGGAGGGGATTTGTTGGAACCCGGAAGTGGGAGTCGTAAACCCGGAAGTGGGAGGCGGAAACCGGAAGTGAGGGGGAGAGGAGCGGGGGAGGCGGGAAAAGGCGCCCGAGGTGGGGAAACGGTGTAAAAAAGTGTTTGGGGAGGGCGGGGATGGGATTTGTTGGAACCCGGAAGTGGGAGTCGGAAACCCGGAAGTGGGAGGCGGAAACCGGAAGTGAGGGGGAGAGGAGCGGGGGAGGCGGGAAAAGGCGTCCGAGGGGGTGAAAGGGTGTAAAAAAGTGTTTGGGGAGGGCGGGGAGGGGATTTGTTGGAACCCGGAAGTGGGAGTCGGAAACCCGGAAGTGGGAGTCGGAAACCGGAAGTGAGGGGGAGAGGAGCGGGGGAGGCGGGAAAAGGCGCCCGAGGGGGTGAAAGGGTGTAAAAAAGTGTTTGGGGAGGGCGGGGTAGGGGATTTGTTGGAACCCGGAAGTGGGAGTCGGAAACCCGGAAGTGGGAGGCGGAAACCGGAAGTGAGGGGGAGAGGAGCGGGGGAGGCGGGAAAAGGCGCCCGAGGGGGTGAAAGGGTGTAAAAAAGTGTTTGGGGAGGGCGGGGAGGGGATTTGTTGGAACCCGGAAGTGGGAGGCGGAAACCCGGAAGTGGGAGGCGGAAACCGGAAGTGAGGGGGAGAGGAGCGGGGGAGGCGGGAAAAGGCGCCCGAGGGGGTGAAAGGGTGTAAAAAAGTGTTTGGGGAGGGCGGGGAGGGGATTTGTTGGAACCCGGAAGTGGGAGTCGGAAACCCGGAAGTGGGAGGCGGAAACCGGAAGTGAGGGGGAGAGGAGCGGGGGAGGCGGGAAAAGGCGCCCGAGGGGGTGAAACGGTGTCAAAAAGTGTTTGGGGAGGGCGGGGAGGGGATTTGTTGGAACCCGGAAGTGGGAGTCGGAAACCCGGAAGTGGGAGGCGGAAACCGGAAGTGAGGGGGAGAGGAGCGGGGGAGGCGGGAAAAGGCGCCCGAGGGGGTGAAACGGTGTAAAAAAGTGTTTGGGGAGGGCGGGGAGGGGATTTGTTGGAACCCGGAAGTGGGAGTCGGAAACCCGGAAGTGGGAGGCGGAAACCGGAAGTGAGGGGGAGAGGAGCGGGGGAGGCGGGAAAAGGCGCCCGAGGGGGTGAAACGGTGTAAAAAAGTGTTTGGGGAGGGCGGGGAGGGGATTTGTTGGAACCCGGAAGTGGGAGTCGGAAACCCGGAAGTGGGAGGCGGAAACCGGAAGTGAGGGGGAGAGGAGCGGGGGAGGCGGGAAAAGGCGCCCGAGGGGGTGAAAGGGTGTAAAAAAGTGTTTGGGGAGGGCGGGGAGGGGATTTGTTGGAACCCGGAAGTGGGAGTCGGGAAACCCGGAAGTGGGAGGCGGAAACCGGAAGTGAGGGGGAGAGGAGCGGGGGAGGCGGGAAAAGGCGTCCGAGGGGGTGAAAGGGTGTAAAAAAGTGTTTGGGGAGGGCGGGGAGGGGATTTGTTGGAACCCGGAAGTGGGAGGCGGAAACCCGGAAGTGGGAGGCGGAAACCGGAAGTGAGGGGGAGAGGAGCGGGGGAGGCGGGAAAAGGCGTGCGAGGGGGTGAAAGGGTGTAAAAAAGTGTTTGGGGAGGGCGGGGAGGGGATTTGTTGGAACCCGGAAGTGGGAGGCGGAAACCCGGAAGTGGGAGGCGGAAACCGGAAGTGAGGGGGAGAGGAGCGGGGGAGGCGGAAAAAGGCGCCCGAGGGGGTGAAAGGGTGTAAAAAAGTGTTTGGGGAGGGCGGGGAGGGGATTTGTTGGAACCCGGAAGTGGGAGTCGGAAACCCGGAAGTGGGAGGCGGAAACCGGAAGTGAGGGGGAGAGGAGCGGGGGAGGCGGGAAAAGGCGCCCGAGGGGGTGAAACGGTGTAAAAAAGTGTTTGGGGAGGGCGGGGAGGGGATTTGTTGGAACCCGGAAGTGGGAGTCGGAAACCCGGAAGTGGGAGGCGGAAACCGGAAGTGAGGGGGAGAGGAGCGGGGGAGGCGGGAAAAGGCGTGTGAGGGGGTGAAAGGGTGTAAAAAAGTGTTTGGGGAGGGCGGGGAGGGGATTTGTTGGAACCCGGAAGTGGGAGTCGGAAACCCGGAAGTGGGAGGCGGAAACCGGAAGTGAGGGGGAGAGGAGCGGGGGAGGCGGGAAAAGGCGCCCGAGGGGGTGAAAGGGTGTAAAAAAGTGTTTGGGGAGGGCGGGGAGGGGATTTGTTGGAACCTGGAAGTGGGAGGCGGAAACCCGGAAGTGGGAGGCGGAAACCGGAAGTGAGGGGGAGAGGAGCGGGGGAGGCGGGAAAAGGCGCCCGAGGGGGTGAAACGGTGTAAAAAAGTGTTTGGGGAGGGCGGGGAGGGGATTTGTTGGAACCCGGAAGTGGGAGGCGGAAACCCGGAAGTGGGAGGCGGAAACCGGAAGTGAGGGGGAGAGGAGCGGGGGAGGCGGGAAAAGGCGTCCGAGGGGGTGAAAGGGTGTAAAAAAGTGTTCGGGGAGGGCGGGGAGGGGATTTGTTGGAACCCGGAAGTGGGAGTCGTAAACCCGGAAGTGGGAGGCGGAAACCGGAAGTGAGGGGGAGAGGAGCGGGGGAGGCGGGAAAAGGCGTGCGAGGGGGTGAAACGGTGTCAAAAAGTGTTTGGGGAGGGCGGGGAGGGGATTTGTTGGAACCCGGAAGTGGGAGGCGGAAACCCGGAAGTGGGAGGCGGAAACCGGAAGTGAGGGGGAGAGGAGCGGGGGAGGCGGGAAAAGGCGTCCGAGGGGGTGAAAGGGTGTAAAAAAGTGTTTGGGGAGGGCGGGGAGGGGATTTGTTGGAACCCGGAAGTGGGAGGCGGAAACCCGGAAGTGGGAGGCGGAAACCGGAAGTGAGGGGGAGAGGAGCGGGGGAGGCGGGAAAAGGCGCCCGAGGGGGTGAAAGGGTGTAAAAAAGTGTGTGGGGAGGGCGGGGAGGGGATTTGTTGGAACCCGGAAGTGGGAGTCGGAAACCCGGAAGTGGGAGGCGGAAACCGGAAGTGAGGGGGAGAGGAGCGGGGGAGGCGGGAAAAGGCGTCCGAGGGGGAGAAACGGTGTAAAAAAGTGTTTGGGGAGGGCGGGGAGGGGATTTGTTGGAACCCGGAAGTGGGAGTCGGAAACCCGGAAGTGGGAGGCGGAAACCGGAAGTGAGGGGGAGAGGAGCGGGGGAGGCGGGAAAAGGCGCCCGAGGGGGTGAAAGGGTGTAAAAAAGTGTTTGGGGAGGGCGGGGAGGGGATTTGTTGGAACCCGGAAGTGGGAGTCGGAAACCCGGAAGTGGGAGGCGGAAACCGGAAGTGAGGGGGAGAGGAGCGGGGGAGGCGGGAAAAGGCGTCCGAGGGGGTGAAAGGGTGTAAAAAAGTGTTTGGGGAGGGCGGGGAGGGGATTTGTTGGAACCCGGAAGTGGGAGTCGGAAACCCGGAAGTGGGAGGCGGAAACCGGAAGTGAGGGGGAGAGGAGCGGGGGAGGCGGGAAAAGGCGTCCGAGGGGGTGAAAGGGTGTAAAAAAGTGTTTGGGGAGGGCGGGGAGGGGATTTGTTGGAACCCGGAAGTGGGAGGCGGAAACCCGGAAGTGGGAGGCGGAAACCGGAAGTGAGGGGGAGAGGAGCGGGGGAGGCGGGAAAAGGCGCCCGAGGGGGTGAAAGGGTGTAAAAAAGTGTTTGGGGAGGGCGGGGAGGGGATTTGTTGGAACCCGGAAGTGGGAGGCGGAAACCCGGAAGTGGGAGGCGGAAACCGGAAGTGAGGGGGAGAGGAGCGGGGGAGGCGGGAAAAGGCGCCCGAGGGGGTGAAACGGTGTAAAAAAGTGTTTGGGGAGGGCGGGGAGGGGATTTGTTGGAACCTGGAAGTGGGAGGCGGAAACCCGGAAGTGGGAGGCGGAAACCGGAAGTGAGGGGGAGAGGAGCGGGGGAGGCGTGAAAAGGCGCCCGAGGGGGTGAAACGGTGTAAAAAAGTGTTTGGGGAGGGCGGGGAGGGGATTTGTTGGAACCCGGAAGTGGGAGTCGGAAACCCGGAAGTGGGAGGCGGAAACCGGAAGTGAGGGGGAGAGGAGCGGGGGAGGCGGGAAAAGGCGTCCGAGGGGGTGAAACGGTGTCAAAAAGTGTTCGGGGAGGGCGGGGAGGGGATTTGTTGGAACCCGGAAGTGGGAGTCGTAAACCCGGAAGTGGGAGGCGGAAACCGGAAGTGAGGGGGAGAGGAGCGGGGGAGGCGGGAAAAGGCGCCCGAGGTGGGGAAACGGTGTAAAAAAGTGTTTGGGGAGGGCGGGGAGGGGATTTGTTGGAACCCGGAAGTGGGAGTCGGAAACCCGGAAGTGGGAGGCGGAAACCGGAAGTGAGGGGGAGAGGAGCGGGGGAGGCGGGAAAAGGCGCCCGAGGGGGTGAAAGGGTGTAAAAAAGTGTTTGGGGAGGGCGGGGAGGGGATTTGTTGGAACCCGGAAGTGGGAGTCGGAAACCCGGAAGTGGGAGTCGGAAACCGGAAGTGAGGGGGAGAGGAGCGGGGGAGGCGGGAAAAGGCGCCCGAGGGGGTGAAAGGGTGTAAAAAAGTGTTTGGGGAGGGCGGGGTAGGGGATTTGTTGGAACCCGGAAGTGGGAGTCGGAAACCCGGAAGTGGGAGGCGGAAACCGGAAGTGAGGGGGAGAGGAGCGGGGGAGGCGGGAAAAGGCGTGCGAGGGGGTGAAAGGGTGTAAAAAAGTGTTTGGGGAGGGCGGGGAGGGGATTTGTTGGAACCCGGAAGTGGGAGGCGGAAACCCGGAAGTGGGAGGCGGAAACCGGAAGTGAGGGGGAGAGGAGCGGGGGAGGCGGGAAAAGGCGCCCGAGGGGGTGAAAGGGTGTAAAAAAGTGTTTGGGGAGGGCGGGGAGGGGATTTGTTGGAACCCGGAAGTGGGAGTCGGAAACCCGGAAGTGGGAGGCGGAAACCGGAAGTGAGGGGGAGAGGAGCGGGGGAGGCGGGAAAAGGCGCGCGAGGGGGTGAAACGGTGTCAAAAAGTGTTTGGGGAGGGCGGGGAGGGGATTTGTTGGAACCCGGAAGTGGGAGGCGGAAACCCGGAAGTGGGAGGCGGAAACCGGAAGTGAGGGGGAGAGGAGCGGGGGAGGCGGGAAAAGGCGCCCGAGGGGGTGAAAGGGTGTAAAAAAGTGTTTGGGGAGGGCGGGGAGGGGATTTGTTGGAACCTGGAAGTGGGAGGCGGAAACCCGGAAGTGGGAGGCGGAAACCGGAAGTGAGGGGGAGAGGAGCGGGGGAGGCGGGAAAAGGCGCCCGAGGGGGTGAAACGGTGTCAAAAAGTGTTTGGGGAGGGCGGGGAGGGGATTTGTTGGAACCCGGAAGTGGGAGGCGGAAACCCGGAAGTGGGAGGCGGAAACCGGAAGTGAGGGGGAGAGGAGCGGGGGAGGCGGGAAAAGGCGCCCGAGGGGGTGAAAGGGTGTAAAAAAGTGTTTGGGGAGGGCGGGGAGGGGATTTGTTGGAACCCGGAAGTGGGAGTCGGAAACCCGGAAGTGGGAGGCGGAAACCGGAAGTGAGGGGGAGAGGAGCGGGGGAGGCGTGAAAAGGCGCCCGAGGGGGTGAAAGGGTGTAAAAAAGTGTTTGGGGAGGGCGGGGAGGGGATTTGTTGGAACCCGGAAGTGGGAGTCGGAAACCCGGAAGTGGGAGGCGGAAACCGGAAGTGAGGGGGAGAGGAGCGGGGGAGGCGGGAGAAGGCGTCCGAGGGGGTGAAACGGTGTCAAAAAGTGTTCGGGGAGGGCGGGGAGGGGATTTGTTGGAACCCGGAAGTGGGAGTCGGAAACCCGGAAGTGGGAGGCGGAAACCGGAAGTGAGGGGGAGAGGAGCGGGGGAGGCGGGAAAAGGCGCCCGAGGTGGGGAAACGGTGTAAAAAAGTGTTTGGGGAGGGCGGGGAGGGGATTTGTTGGAACCCGGAAGTGGGAGTCGGAAACCCGGAAGTGGGAGGCGGAAACCGGAAGTGAGGGGGAGAGGAGCGGGGGAGGCGGGAAAAGGCGCCCGAGGGGGTGAAAGGGTGTAAAAAAGTGTTTGGGGAGGGCGGGGAGGGGATTTGTTGGAACCCGGAAGTGGGAGGCGGAAACCCGGAAGTGGGAGGCGGAAACCGGAAGTGAGGGGGAGAGGAGCGGGGGAGGCGGGAAAAGGCGCCCGAGGGGGTGAAAGGGTGTAAAAAAGTGTTTGGGGAGGGCGGGGAGGGGATTTGTTGGAACCCGGAAGTGGGAGTCGGAAACCCGGAAGTGGGAGGCGGAAACCGGAAGTGAGGGGGAGAGGAGCGGGGGAGGCGGGAAAAGGCGCCCGAGGGGGTGAAAGGGTGTAAAAAAGTGTTTGGGGAGGGCGGGGAGGGGATTTGTTGGAACCCGGAAGTGGGAGTCGGAAACCCGGAAGTGGGAGGCGGAAACCGGAAGTGAGGGGGAGAGGAGCGGGGGAGGCAGGAAAAGGCGTCCGAGGGTGTGAAACGGTGTAAAAAAGTGTTTGGGGAGGGCGGGGAGGGGATTTGTTGGAACCCGGAAGTGGGAGTCGGAAACCCGGAAGTGGGAGGCGGAAACCGGAAGTGAGGGGGAGAGGAGCGGGGGAGGCGGGAAAAGGCGCCCGAGGGGGTGAAAGGGTGTCAAAAAGTGTTTGGGGAGGGCGGGGTAGGGGATTTGTTGGAACCCGGAAGTGGGAGTCGGAAACCCGGAAGTGGGAGGCGGAAACCGGAAGTGAGGGGGAGAGGAGCGGGGGAGGCGGGAAAAGGCGTGCGAGGGGGTGAAAGGGTGTAAAAAAGTGTTTGGGGAGGGCGGGGAGGGGATTTGTTGGAACCCGGAAGTGGGAGGCGGAAACCCGGAAGTGGGAGGCGGAAACCGGAAGTGAGGGGGAGAGGAGCGGGGGAGGCGGGAAAAGGCGCCCGAGGGGGTGAAACGGTGTAAAAAAGTGTTTGGGGAGGGCGGGGAGGGGATTTGTTGGAACCCGGAAGTGGGAGTCGGAAACCCGGAAGTGGGAGGCGGAAACCGGAAGTGAGGGGGAGAGGAGCGGGGGAGGCGGGAAAAGGCGCCCGAGGGGGTGAAAGGGTGTAAAAAAGTGTTTGGGGAGGGCGGGGAGGGGATTTGTTGGAACCCGGAAGTGGGAGTCGGAAACCCGGAAGTGGGAGGCGGAAACCGGAAGTGAGGGGGAGAGGAGCGGGGGAGGCGGGAAAAGGCGTCCGAGGGGGTGAAAGGGTGTAAAAAAGTGTTTGGGGAGGGCGGGGAGGGGATTTGTTGGAACCCGGAAGTGGGAGTCGTAAACCCGGAAGTGGGAGGCGGAAACCGGAAGTGAGGGGGAGAGGAGCGGGGGAGGCGGGAAAAGGCGCCCGAGGTGGGGAAACGGTGTAAAAAAGTGTTTGGGGAGGGCGGGGAGGGGATTTGTTGGAACCCGGAAGTGGGAGTCGGAAACCCGGAAGTGGGAGGCGGAAACCGGAAGTGAGGGGGAGAGGAGCGGGGGAGGCGGGAAAAGGCGTCCGAGGGGGTGAAAGGGTGTAAAAAAGTGTTTGGGGAGGGCGGGGAGGGGATTTGTTGGAACCCGGAAGTGGGAGTCGTAAACCCGGAAGTGGGAGGCGGAAACCGGAAGTGAGGGGGAGAGGAGCGGGGGAGGCGGGAAAAGGCGTCCGAGGGGGTGAAAGGGTGTAAAAAAGTGTTTGGGGAGGGCGGGGAGGGGATTTGTTGGAACCCGGAAGTGGGAGGCGGAAACCCGGAAGTGGGAGGCGGAAACCGGAAGTGAGGGGGAGAGGAGCGGGGGAGGCGGGAAAAGGCGTGCGAGGGGGTGAAAGGGTGTAAAAAAGTGTTTGGGGAGGGCGGGGAGGGGATTTGTTGGAACCCGGAAGTGGGAGGCGGAAACCCGGAAGTGGGAGGCGGAAACCGGAAGTGAGGGGGAGAGGAGCGGGGGAGGCGGGAAAAGGCGCCCGAGGGGGTGAAAGGGTGTAAAAAAGTGTTTGGGGAGGGCGGGGAGGGGATTTGTTGGAACCCGGAAGTGGGAGTCGGAAACCCGGAAGTGGGAGGCGGAAACCGGAAGTGAGGGGGAGAGGAGCGGGGGAGGCGGGAAAAGGCGCCCGAGGGGGTGAAACGGTGTCAAAAAGTGTTTGGGGAGGGCGGGGAGGGGATTTGTTGGAACCCGGAAGTGGGAGTCGGAAACCCGGAAGTGGGAGTCGGAAACCGGAAGTGAGGGGGAGAGGAGCGGGGGAGGCGGGAAAAGGCGTGTGAGGGGGTGAAAGGGTGTAAAAAAGTGTTTGGGGAGGGCGGGGAGGGGATTTGTTGGAACCCGGAAGTGGGAGTCGGAAACCCGGAAGTGGGAGGCGGAAACCGGAAGTGAGGGGGAGAGGAGCGGGGGAGGCGGGAAAAGGCGCCCGAGGGGGTGAAACGGTGTAAAAAAGTGTTTGGGGAGGGCGGGGAGGGGATTTGTTGGAACCTGGAAGTGGGAGGCGGAAACCCGGAAGTGGGAGGCGGAAACCGGAAGTGAGGGGGAGAGGAGCGGGGGAGGCGGGAAAAGGCGCCCGAGGGGGTGAAACGGTGTAAAAAAGTGTTTGGGGAGGGCGGGGAGGGGATTTGTTGGAACCCGGAAGTGGGAGGCGGAAACCCGGAAGTGGGAGGCGGAAACCGGAAGTGAGGGGGAGAGGAGCGGGGGAGGCGGGAAAAGGCGTCCGAGGGGGTGAAAGGGTGTCAAAAAGTGTTTGGGGAGGGCGGGGAGGGGATTTGTTGGAACCCGGAAGTGGGAGTCGTAAACCCGGAAGTGGGAGGCGGAAACCGGAAGTGAGGGGGAGAGGAGCGGGGGAGGCGGGAAAAGGCGCCCGAGGTGGGGAAACGGTGTAAAAAAGTGTTTGGGGAGGGCGGGGAGGGGATTTGTTGGAACCCGGAAGTGGGAGTCGGAAACCCGGAAGTGGGAGGCGGAAACCGGAAGTGAGGGGGAGAGGAGCGGGGGAGGCGGGAAAAGGCGTCCGAGGGGGTGAAAGGGTGTAAAAAAGTGTTTGGGGAGGGCGGGGAGGGGATTTGTTGGAACCCGGAAGTGGGAGTCGGAAACCCGGAAGTGGGAGTCGGAAACCGGAAGTGAGGGGGAGAGGAGCGGGGGAGGCGGGAAAAGGCGCCCGAGGGGGTGAAAGGGTGTAAAAAAGTGTTTGGGGAGGGCGGGGTAGGGGATTTGTTGGAACCCGGAAGTGGGAGTCGGAAACCCGGAAGTGGGAGGCGGAAACCGGAAGTGAGGGGGAGAGGAGCGGGGGAGGCGGGAAAAGGCGCCCGAGGGGGTGAAAGGGTGTAAAAAAGTGTTTGGGGAGGGCGGGGAGGGGATTTGTTGGAACCCGGAAGTGGGAGTCGGAAACCCGGAAGTGGGAGGCGGAAACCGGAAGTGAGGGGGAGAGGAGCGGGGGAGGCGGGAAAAGGCGCCCGAGGGGGTGAAACGGTGTAAAAAAGTGTTTGGGGAGGGCGGGGAGGGGATTTGTTGGAACCCGGAAGTGGGAGTCGGAAACCCGGAAGTGGGAGGCCGAAACCGGAAGTGAGGGGGAGAGGAGCGGGGGAGGCGGGAAAAGGCGTCCGAGGGGGTGAAACGGTGTCAAAAAGTGTTTGGGGAGGGCGGGGAGGGGATTTGTTGGAACCCGGAAGTGGGAGTCGGAAACCCGGAAGTGGGAGGCGGAAACCGGAAGTGAGGGGGAGAGGAGCGGGGGAGGCGGGAAAAGGCGCCCGAGGGGGTGAAACGGTGTAAAAAAGTGTTTGGGGAGGGCGGGGAGGGGATTTGTTGGAACCCGGAAGTGGGAGGCGGAAACCCGGAAGTGGGAGGCGGAAACCGGAAGTGAGGGGGAGAGGAGCGGGGGAGGCGGGAAAAGGCGCCCGAGGTGGGGAAACGGTGTAAAAAAGTGTTTGGGGAGGGCGGGGAGGGGATTTGTTGGAACCCGGAAGTGGGAGGCGGAAACCCGGAAGTGGGAGGCGGAAACCGGAAGTGAGGGGGAGAGGAGCGGGGGAGGCGGGAAAAGGCGTGTGAGGGGGTGAAAGGGTGTAAAAAAGTGTTTGGGGAGGGCGGGGAGGGGATTTGTTGGAACCCGGAAGTGGGAGGCGGAAACCCGGAAGTGGGAGGCGGAAACCGGAAGTGAGGGGGAGAGGAGCGGGGGAGGCGGGAAAAGGCGCCCGAGGGGGTGAAAGGGTGTAAAAAAGTGTTTGGGGAGGGCGGGGAGGGGATTTGTTGGAACCCAGAAGTGGGAGTCGGAAACCCGGAAGTGGGAGGCGGAAACCGGAAGTGAGGGGGAGAGGAGCGGGGGAGGCGGGAAAAGGCGTCCGAGGGGGTGAAACGGTGTAAAAAAGTGTTTGGGGAGGGCGGGGAGGGGATTTGTTGGAACCCGGAAGTGGGAGTCGGAAACCCGGAAGTGGGAGGCGGAAACCGGAAGTGAGGGGGAGAGGAGCGGGGGAGGCGGGAAAAGGCGCCCGAGGGGGTGAAACGGTGTCAAAAAGTGTTCGGGGAGGGCGGGGAGGGGATTTGTTGGAACCCGGAAGTGGGAGTCGTAAACCCGGAAGTGGGAGGCGGAAACCGGAAGTGAGGGGGAGAGGAGCGGGGGAGGCGGGAAAAGGCGCCCGAGGTGGGGAAACGGTGTAAAAAAGTGTTTGGGGAGGGCGGGGAGGGGATTTGTTGGAACCCGGAAGTGGGAGTCGGAAACCCGGAAGTGGGAGGCGGAAACCGGAAGTGAGGGGGAGAGGAGCGGGGGAGGCGGGAAAAGGCGTCCGAGGGGGTGAAAGGGTGTAAAAAAGTGTTTGGGGAGGGCGGGGAGGGGATTTGTTGGAACCCGGAAGTGGGAGTCGGAAACCCGGAAGTGGGAGTCGGAAACCGGAAGTGAGGGGGAGAGGAGCGGGGGAGGCGGGAAAAGGCGCCCGAGGGGGTGAAAGGGTGTAAAAAAGTGTTTGGGGAGGGCGGGGTAGGGGATTTGTTGGAACCCGGAAGTGGGAGTCGGAAACCCGGAAGTGGGAGGCGGAAACCGGAAGTGAGGGGGAGAGGAGCGGGGGAGGCGGGAAAAGGCGTGCGAGGGGGTGAAAGGGTGTAAAAAAGTGTTTGGGGAGGGCGGGGAGGGGATTTGTTGGAACCCGGAAGTGGGAGGCGGAAACCCGGAAGTGGGAGGCGGAAACCGGAAGTGAGGGGGAGAGGAGCGGGGGAGGCGGGAAAAGGCGCCCGAGGGAGTGAAAGGGTGTAAAAAAGTGTTTGGGGAGGGCGGGGAGGGGATTTGTTGGAACCCGGAAGTGGGAGTCGGAAACCCGGAAGTGGGAGGCGGAAACCGGAAGTGAGGGGGAGAGGAGCGGGGGAGGCGGGAAAAGGCGCCCGAGGGGGTGAAACGGTGTCAAAAAGTGTTTGGGGAGGGCGGGGAGGGGATTTGTTGGAACCCGGAAGTGGGAGGCGGAAACCCGGAAGTGGGAGGCGGAAACCGGAAGTGAGGGGGAGAGGAGCGGGGGAGGCGGGAAAAGGCGCCCGAGGGGGTGAAAGGGTGTAAAAAAGTGTGTGGGGAGGGCGGGGAGGGGATTTGTTGGAACCCGGAAGTGGGAGTCGGAAACCCGGAAGTGGGAGGCGGAAACCGGAAGTGAGGGGGAGAGGAGCGGGGGAGGCGGGAAAAGGCGCCCGAGGGGGTGAAAGGGTGTAAAAAAGTGTTTGGGGAGGGCGGGGAGGGGATTTGTTGGAACCCGGAAGTGGGAGGCGGAAACCCGGAAGTGGGAGGCGGAAACCGGAAGTGAGGGGGAGAGGAGCGGGGGAGGCGGGAAAAGGCGCGCGAGGGGGTGAAACGGTGTAAAAAAGTGTTTGGGGAGGGCGGGGAGGGGATTTGTTGGAACCCGGAAGTGGGAGTCGGAAACCCGGAAGTGGGAGGCGGAAACCGGAAGTGAGGGGGAGAGGAGCGGGGGAGGCGGGAAAAGGCGCCCGAGGGGGTGAAAGGGTGTAAAAAAGTGTTTGGGGAGGGCGGGGAGGGGATTTGTTGGAACCCGGAAGTGGGAGTCGGAAACCCGGAAGTGGGAGGCGGAAACCGGAAGTGAGGGGGAGAGGAGCGGGGGAGGCGGGAAAAGGCGCCCGAGGTGGGGAAACGGTGTAAAAAAGTGTTTGGGGAGGGCGGGGAGGGGATTTGTTGGAACCCGGAAGTGGGAGGCGGAAACCCGGAAGTGGGAGGCGGAAACCGGAAGTGAGGGGGAGAGGAGCGGGGGAGGCGGGAAAAGGCGCCCGAGGGGGTGAAAGGGTGTAAAAAAGTGTTTGGGGAGGGCGGGGAGGGGATTTGTTGGAACCCGGAAGTGGGAGTCGGAAACCCGGAAGTGGGAGGCGGAAACCGGAAGTGAGGGGGAGAGGAGCGGGGGAGGCGGGAAAAGGCGCCCGAGGGGGTGAAAGGGTGTAAAAAAGTGTTTGGGGAGGGCGGGGAGGGGATTTGTTGGAACCCGGAAGTGGGAGTCGGAAACCCGGAAGTGGGAGGCGGAAACCGGAAGTGAGGGGGAGAGGAGCGGGGGAGGCGGGAAAAGGCGTCCGAGGGGGTGAAACGGTGTAAAAAAGTGTTTGGGGAGGGCGGGGAGGGGATTTGTTGGAACCCGGAAGTGGGAGTCGGAAACCCGGAAGTGGGAGGCGGAAACCGGAAGTGAGGGGGAGAGGAGCGGGGGAGGCGGGAAAAGGCGCCCGAGGGGGTGAAACGGTGTCAAAAAGTGTTCGGGGAGGGCGGGGAGGGGATTTGTTGGAACCCGGAAGTGGGAGTCGTAAACCCGGAAGTGGGAGGCGGAAACCGGAAGTGAGGGGGAGAGGAGCGGGGGAGGCGGGAAAAGGCGCCCGAGGTGGGGAAACGGTGTAAAAAAGTGTTTGGGGAGGGCGGGGAGGGGATTTGTTGGAACCCGGAAGTGGGAGGCGGAAACCCGGAAGTGGGAGGCGGAAACCGGAAGTGAGGGGGAGAGGAGCGGGGGAGGCGGGAAAAGGCGTGCGAGGGGGTGAAAGGGTGTAAAAAAGTGTTTGGGGAGGGCGGGGAGGGGATTTGTTGGAACCCGGAAGTGGGAGTCGGAAACCCGGAAGTGGGAGTCGGAAACCGGAAGTGAGGGGGAGAGGAGCGGGGGAGGCGGGAAAAGGCGCCCGAGGGGGTGAAAGGGTGTAAAAAAGTGTTTGGGGAGGGCGGGGTAGGGGATTTGTTGGAACCCGGAAGTGGGAGTCGGAAACCCGGAAGTGGGAGGCGGAAACCGGAAGTGAGGGGGAGAGGAGCGGGGGAGGCGGGAAAAGGCGTCCGAGGGGGTGAAACGGTGTCAAAAAGTGTTTGGGGAGGGCGGGGGAGGGGATTGGGTGGAACCCGGAAGTGGGAGGCGGAAACCCGGAAGTGGGAGGCGGAAACCGGAAGTGAGGGGGAGAGGAGCGGGGGAGGCGGGAAAAGGCGCCCGAGGGGGTGAAAGGGTGTAAAAAAGTGTTTGGGGAGGGCGGGGAGGGGATTTGTTGGAACCCGGAAGTGGGAGTCGGAAACCCGGAAGTGGGAGGCGGAAACCGGAAGTGAGGGGGAGAGGAGCGGGGGAGGCGGGAAAAGGCGCCCGAGGGGGTGAAAGGGTGTCAAAAAGTGTTTGGGGAGGGCGGGGAGGGGATTTGTTGGAACCCGGAAGTGGGAGTCGGAAACCCGGAAGTGGGAGGCGGAAACCGGAAGTGAGGGGGAGAGGAGCGGGGGAGGCGGGAAAAGGCGCCCGAGGGGGTGAAACGGTGTAAAAAAGTGTTTGGGGAGGGCGGGGAGGGGATTTGTTGGAACCCGGAAGTGGGAGGCGGAAACCCGGAAGTGGGAGGCGGAAACCGGAAGTGAGGGGGAGAGGAGCGGGGGAGGCGGGAAAAGGCGCCCGAGGTGGGGAAACGGTGTAAAAAAGTGTTTGGGGAGGGCGGGGAGGGGATTTGTTGGAACCCGGAAGTGGGAGTCGGAAACCCGGAAGTGGGAGGCGGAAACCGGAAGTGAGGGGGAGAGGAGCGGGGGAGGCGGGAAAAGGCGCCCGAGGGGGTGAAAGGGTGTAAAAAAGTGTTTGGGGAGGGCGGGGAGGGGATTTGTTGGAACCCGGAAGTGGGAGTCGGAAACCCGGAAGTGGGAGGCGGAAACCGGAAGTGAGGGGGAGAGGAGCGGGGGAGGCGGGAAAAGGCGTCCGAGGGGGTGAAAGGGTGTAAAAAAGTGTTTGGGGAGGGCGGGGAGGGGATTTGTTGGAACCCGGAAGTGGGAGGCGGAAACCCGGAAGTGGGAGGCGGAAACCGGAAGTGAGGGGGAGAGGAGCGGGGGAGGCGGGAAAAGGCGTCCGAGGGGGTGAAACGGTGTCAAAAAGTGTTTGGGGAGGGCGGGGGAGGGGATTGGGTGGAACCCGGAAGTGGGAGGCGGAAACCCGGAAGTGGGAGGCGGAAACCGGAAGTGAGGGGGAGAGGAGCGGGGGAGGCGGGAAAAGGCGCCCGAGGGGGTGAAAGGGTGTAAAAAAGTGTTTGGGGAGGGCGGGGAGGGGATTTGTTGGAACCCGGAAGTGGGAGTCGGAAACCCGGAAGTGGGAGGCGGAAACCGGAAGTGAGGGGGAGAGGAGCGGGGGAGGCGGGAAAAGGCGTGTGAGGGGGTGAAAGGGTGTAAAAAAGTGTTTGGGGAGGGCGGGGAGGGGATTTGTTGGAACCCGGAAGTGGGAGTCGGAAACCCGGAAGTGGGAGGCGGAAACCGGAAGTGAGGGGGAGAGGAGCGGGGGAGGCGGGAAAAGGCGCCCGAGGGGGTGAAAGGGTGTAAAAAAGTGTTTGGGGAGGGCGGGGAGGGGATTTGTTGGAACCCGGAAGTGGGAGTCGGAAACCCGGAAGTGGGAGGCGGAAACCGGAAGTGAGGGGGAGAGGAGCGGGGGAGGCGGGAAAAGGCGCCCGAGGTGGGGAAACGGTGTAAAAAAGTGTTTGGGGAGGGCGGGGAGGGGATTTGTTGGAACCCGGAAGTGGGAGGCGGAAACCCGGAAGTGGGAGGCGGAAACCGGAAGTGAGGGGGAGAGGAGCGGGGGAGGCGGGAAAAGGCGTCCGAGGGGGTGAAACGGTGTCAAAAAGTGTTTGGGGAGGGCGGGGAGGGGATTTGTTGGAACCCGGAAGTGGGAGGCGGAAACCCGGAAGTGGGAGGCGGAAACCGGAAGTGAGGGGGAGAGGAGCGGGGGAGGCGGGAAAAGGCGCCCGAGGTGGGGAAACGGTGTAAAAAAGTGTTTGGGGAGGGCGGGGAGGGGATTTGTTGGAACCCGGAAGTGGGAGTCGGAAACCCGGAAGTGGGAGGCGGAAACCGGAAGTGAGGGGGAGAGGAGCGGGGGAGGCGGGAAAAGGCGCCCGAGGGGGTGAAACGGTGTAAAAAAGTGTTTGGGGAGGGCGGGGAGGGGATTTGTTGGAACCCGGAAGTGGGAGTCGGAAACCCGGAAGTGGGAGGCGGAAACCGGAAGTGAGGGGGAGAGGAGCGGGGGAGGCGGGAAAAGGCGTCCGAGGGGGTGAAAGGGTGTAAAAAAGTGTTTGGGGAGGGCGGGGAGGGGATTTGTTGGAACCCGGAAGTGGGAGGCGGAAACCCGGAAGTGGGAGGCGGAAACCGGAAGTGAGGGGGAGAGGAGCGGGGGAGGCGGGAAAAGGCGTCCGAGGGGGTGAAACGGTGTCAAAAAGTGTTTGGGGAGGGCGGGGGAGGGGATTGGGTGGAACCCGGAAGTGGGAGGCGGAAACCCGGAAGTGGGAGGCGGAAACCGGAAGTGAGGGGGAGAGGAGCGGGGGAGGCGGGAAAAGGCGCCCGAGGGGGTGAAAGGGTGTAAAAAAGTGTTTGGGGAGGGCGGGGAGGGGATTTGTTGGAACCCGGAAGTGGGAGTCGGAAACCCGGAAGTGGGAGGCGGAAACCGGAAGTGAGGGGGAGAGGAGCGGGGGAGGCGGGAAAAGGCGTGTGAGGGGGTGAAAGGGTGTAAAAAAGTGTTTGGGGAGGGCGGGGAGGGGATTTGTTGGAACCCGGAAGTGGGAGTCGGAAACCCGGAAGTGGGAGGCGGAAACCGGAAGTGAGGGGGAGAGGAGCGGGGGAGGCGGGAAAAGGCGCCCGAGGGGGTGAAAGGGTGTAAAAAAGTGTTTGGGGAGGGCGGGGAGGGGATTTGTTGGAACCCGGAAGTGGGAGTCGGAAACCCGGAAGTGGGAGGCGGAAACCGGAAGTGAGGGGGAGAGGAGCGGGGGAGGCGGGAAAAGGCGCCCGAGGTGGGGAAACGGTGTAAAAAAGTGTTTGGGGAGGGCGGGGAGGGGATTTGTTGGAACCCGGAAGTGGGAGTCGGAAACCCGGAAGTGGGAGGCGGAAACCGGAAGTGAGGGGGAGAGGAGCGGGGGAGGCGGGAAAAGGCGCCCGAGGGGGTGAAAGGGTGTAAAAAAGTGTGTGGGGAGGGCGGGGAGGGGATTTGTTGGAACCCGGAAGTGGGAGTCGGAAACCCGGAAGTGGGAGGCGGAAACCGGAAGTGAGGGGGAGAGGAGCGGGGGAGGCGGGAAAAGGCGTCCGAGGGGGAGAAACGGTGTAAAAAAGTGTTTGGGGAGGGCGGGGAGGGGATTTGTTGGAACCCGGAAGTGGGAGTCGGAAACCCGGAAGTGGGAGGCCGAAACCGGAAGTGAGGGGGAGAGGAGCGGGGGAGGCGTGAAAAGGCGTCCGAGGGGGTGAAAGGGTGTAAAAAAGTGTTTGGGGAGGGCGGGGAGGGGATTTGTTGGAACCCGGAAGTGGGAGTCGGAAACCCGGAAGTGGGAGGCGGAAACCGGAAGTGAGGGGGAGAGGAGCGGGGGAGGCGGGAAAAGGCGTGCGAGGGGGTGAAAGGGTGTAAAAAAGTGTTTGGGGAGGGCGGGGAGGGGATTTGTTGGAACCCGGAAGTGGGAGTCGGAAACCCGGAAGTGGGAGGCGGAAACCGGAAGTGAGGGGGAGAGGAGCGGGGGAGGCGGGAAAAGGCGTCCGAGGGGGTGAAAGGGTGTAAAAAAGTGTTTGGGGAGGGCGGGGAGGGGATTTGTTGGAACCCGGAAGTGGGAGGCGGAAACCCGGAAGTGGGAGGCGGAAACCGGAAGTGAGGGGGAGAGGAGCGGGGGAGGCGGGAAAAGGCGCCCGAGGGGGTGAAAGGGTGTAAAAAAGTGTTTGGGGAGGGCGGGGAGGGGATTTGTTGGAACCCGGAAGTGGGAGGCGGAAACCCGGAAGTGGGAGGCGGAAACCGGAAGTGAGGGGGAGAGGAGCGGGGGAGGCGGGAAAAGGCGTGCGAGGGGGTGAAACGGTGTAAAAAAGTGTTTGGGGAGGGCGGGGAGGGGATTTGTTGGAACCTGGAAGTGGGAGGCGGAAACCCGGAAGTGGGAGGCGGAAACCGGAAGTGAGGGGGAGAGGAGCGGGGGAGGCGGGAAAAGGCGCCCGAGGGGGTGAAACGGTGTAAAAAAGTGTTTGGGGAGGGCGGGGAGGGGATTTGTTGGAACCCGGAAGTGGGAGTCGGAAACCCGGAAGTGGGAGGCGGAAACCGGAAGTGAGGGGGAGAGGAGCGGGGGAGGCGGGAAAAGGCGTCCGAGGGGGTGAAACGGTGTAAAAAAGTGTTTGGGGAGGGCGGGGGAGGGGATTGGGTGGAACCCGGAAGTGGGAGGCGGAAACCCGGAAGTGGGAGGCGGAAACCGGAAGTGAGGGGGAGAGGAGCGGGGGAGGCGGGAAAAGGCGCCCGAGGTGGGGAAACGGTGTAAAAAAGTGTTTGGGGAGGGCGGGGAGGGGATTTGTTGGAACCCGGAAGTGGGAGTCGGAAACCCGGAAGTGGGAGGCGGAAACCGGAAGTGAGGGGGAGAGGAGCGGGGGAGGCGGGAAAAGGCGTCCGAGGGGGTGAAAGGGTGTAAAAAAGTGTTTGGGGAGGGCGGGGAGGGGATTTGTTGGAACCCGGAAGTGGGAGTCGGTAACCCGGAAGTGGGAGTCGGAAACCGGAAGTGAGGGGGAGAGGAGCGGGGGAGGCGGGAAAAGGCGCCCGAGGGGGTGAAAGGGTGTAAAAAAGTGTTTGGGGAGGGCGGGGTAGGGGATTTGTTGGAACCCGGAAGTGGGAGTCGGAAACCCGGAAGTGGGAGGCGGAAACCGGAAGTGAGGGGGAGAGGAGCGGGGGAGGCGGGAAAAGGCGTGCGAGGGGGTGAAAGGGTGTAAAAAAGTGTTTGGGGAGGGCGGGGAGGGGATTTGTTGGAACCCGGAAGTGGGAGGCGGAAACCCGGAAGTGGGAGGCGGAAACCGGAAGTGAGGGGGAGAGGAGCGGGGGAGGCGGGAAAAGGCGCGCGAGGGGGTGAAAGGGTGTAAAAAAGTGTTTGGGGAGGGCGGGGAGGGGATTTGTTGGAACCCGGAAGTGGGAGGCGGAAACCCGGAAGTGGGAGGCGGAAACCGGAAGTGAGGGGGAGAGGAGCGGGGGAGGCGGGAAAAGGCGCCCGAGGGGGTGAAACGGTGTCAAAAAGTGTTTGGGGAGGGCGGGGAGGGGATTTGTTGGAACCCGGAAGTGGGAGGCGGAAACCCGGAAGTGGGAGGCGGAAACCGGAAGTGAGGGGGAGAGGAGCGGGGGAGGCGGGAAAAGGCGTGCGAGGGGGAGAAACGGTGTAAAAAAGTGTTTGGGGAGGGCGGGGAGGGGATTTGTTGGAACCCGGAAGTGGGAGGCGGAAACCCGGAAGTGGGAGGCCGAAACCGGAAGTGAGGGGGAGAGGAGCGGGGGAGGCGTGAAAAGGCGTCCGAGGGGGTGAAACGGTGTAAAAAAGTGTTTGGGGAGGGCGGGGAGGGGATTTGTTGGAACCCGGAAGTGGGAGTCGGAAACCCGGAAGTGGGAGGCGGAAACCGGAAGTGAGGGGGAGAGGAGCGGGGGAGGCGGGAAAAGGCGTGCGAGGGGGTGAAAGGGTGTAAAAAAGTGTTTGGGGAGGGCGGGGAGGGGATTTGTTGGAACCCGGAAGTGGGAGTCGGAAACCCGGAAGTGGGAGGCGGAAACCGGAAGTGAGGGGGAGAGGAGCGGGGGAGGCGGGAAAAGGCGTCCGAGGGGGTGAAAGGGTGTAAAAAAGTGTTTGGGGAGGGCGGGGAGGGGATTTGTTGGAACCCGGAAGTGGGAGGCGGAAACCCGGAAGTGGGAGGCGGAAACCGGAAGTGAGGGGGAGAGGAGCGGGGGAGGCGGGAAAAGGCGCCCGAGGAGGTGAAAGGGTGTAAAAAAGTGTTTGGGGAGGGCGGGGAGGGGATTTGTTGGAACCCGGAAGTGGGAGGCGGAAACCCGGAAGTGGGAGGCGGAAACCGGAAGTGAGGGGGAGAGGAGCGGGGGAGGCGGGAAAAGGCGCCCGAGGGTGTGAAACGGTGTAAAAAAGTGTTTGGGGAGGGCGGGGAGGGGATTTGTTGGAACCTGGAAGTGGGAGGCGGAAACCCGGAAGTGGGAGGCGGAAACCGGAAGTGAGGGGGAGAGGAGCGGGGGAGGCGGGAAAAGGCGCCCGAGGGGGTGAAACGGTGTAAAAAAGTGTTTGGGGAGGGCGGGGAGGGGATTTGTTGGAACCCGGAAGTGGGAGTCGGAAACCCGGAAGTGGGAGGCGGAAACCGGAAGTGAGGGGGAGAGGAGCGGGGGAGGCGGGAAAAGGCGTCCGAGGGGGTGAAACGGTGTAAAAAAGTGTTCGGGGAGGGCGGGGAGGGGATTTGTTGGAACCCGGAAGTGGGAGTCGTAAACCCGGAAGTGGGAGGCGGAAACCGGAAGTGAGGGGGAGAGGAGCGGGGGAGGCGGGAAAAGGCGCCCGAGGTGGGGAAACGGTGTAAAAAAGTGTTTGGGGAGGGCGGGGAGGGGATTTGTTGGAACCCGGAAGTGGGAGGCGGAAACCCGGAAGTGGGAGGCGGAAACCGGAAGTGAGGGGGAGAGGAGCGGGGGAGGCGGGAAAAGGCGTCCGAGGGGGTGAAACGGTGTCAAAAAGTGTTCGGGGAGGGCGGGGAGGGGATTTGTTGGAACCCGGAAGTGGGAGTCGTAAACCCGGAAGTGGGAGGCGGAAACCGGAAGTGAGGGGGAGAGGAGCGGGGGAGGCGGGAAAAGGCGCCCGAGGTGGGGAAACGGTGTAAAAAAGTGTTTGGGGAGGGCGGGGAGGGGATTTGTTGGAACCCGGAAGTGGGAGGCGGAAACCCGGAAGTGGGAGGCGGAAACCGGAAGTGAGGGGGAGAGGAGCGGGGGAGGCGGGAAAAGGCGTGCGAGGGGGTGAAAGGGTGTAAAAAAGTGTTTGGGGAGGGCGGGGAGGGGATTTGTTGGAACCCGGAAGTGGGAGGCGGAAACCCGGAAGTGGGAGGCGGAAACCGGAAGTGAGGGGGAGAGGAGCGGGGGAGGCGGGAAAAGGCGCCCGAGGGGGTGAAAGGGTGTAAAAAAGTGTTTGGGGAGGGCGGGGAGGGGATTTGTTGGAACCCGGAAGTGGGAGTCGGAAACCCGGAAGTGGGAGGCGGAAACCGGAAGTGAGGGGGAGAGGAGCGGGGGAGGCGGGAAAAGGCGCGCGAGGGGGTGAAACGGTGTCAAAAAGTGTTTGGGGAGGGCGGGGAGGGGATTTGTTGGAACCCGGAAGTGGGAGGCGGAAACCCGGAAGTGGGAGGCGGAAACCGGAAGTGAGGGGGAGAGGAGCGGGGGAGGCGGGAAAAGGCGCCCGAGGGGGTGAAAGGGTGTAAAAAAGTGTTTGGGGAGGGCGGGGAGGGGATTTGTTGGAACCTGGAAGTGGGAGGCGGAAACCCGGAAGTGGGAGGCGGAAACCGGAAGTGAGGGGGAGAGGAGCGGGGGAGGCGTGAAAAGGCGCCCGAGGGGGTGAAAGGGTGTAAAAAAGTGTTTGGGGAGGGCGGGGAGGGGATTTGTTGGAACCCGGAAGTGGGAGGCGGAAACCCGGAAGTGGGAGGCGGAAACCGGAAGTGAGGGGGAGAGGAGCGGGGGAGGCGGGAAAAGGCGCCCGAGGGGGTGAAAGGGTGTAAAAAAGTGTTTGGGGAGGGCGGGGAGGGGATTTGTTGGAACCCGGAAGTGGGAGTCGGAAACCCGGAAGTGGGAGGCGGAAACCGGAAGTGAGGGGGAGAGGAGCGGGGGAGGCGTGAAAAGGCGCCCGAGGGGGTGAAAGGGTGTAAAAAAGTGTTTGGGGAGGGCGGGGAGGGGATTTGTTGGAACCCGGAAGTGGGAGTCGGAAACCCGGAAGTGGGAGGCGGAAACCGGAAGTGAGGGGGAGAGGAGCGGGGGAGGCGGGAGAAGGCGTCCGAGGGGGTGAAACGGTGTCAAAAAGTGTTCGGGGAGGGCGGGGAGGGGATTTGTTGGAACCCGGAAGTGGGAGTCGGAAACCCGGAAGTGGGAGGCGGAAACCGGAAGTGAGGGGGAGAGGAGCGGGGGAGGCGGGAAAAGGCGCCCGAGGTGGGGAAACGGTGTAAAAAAGTGTTTGGGGAGGGCGGGGAGGGGATTTGTTGGAACCCGGAAGTGGGAGTCGGAAACCCGGAAGTGGGAGGCGGAAACCGGAAGTGAGGGGGAGAGGAGCGGGGGAGGCGGGAAAAGGCGCCCGAGGGGGTGAAAGGGTGTAAAAAAGTGTTTGGGGAGGGCGGGGAGGGGATTTGTTGGAACCCGGAAGTGGGAGGCGGAAACCCGGAAGTGGGAGGCGGAAACCGGAAGTGAGGGGGAGAGGAGCAGGGGAGGCGGGAAAAGGCGCCCGAGGGGGTGAAAGGGTGTAAAAAAGTGTTTGGGGAGGGCGGGGAGGGGATTTGTTGGAACCCGGAAGTGGGAGTCGGAAACCCGGAAGTGGGAGGCGGAAACCGGAAGTGAGGGGGAGAGGAGCGGGGGAGGCGGGAAAAGGCGCCCGAGGGGGTGAAAGGGTGTAAAAAAGTGTTTGGGGAGGGCGGGGAGGGGATTTGTTGGAACCCGGAAGTGGGAGTCGGAAACCCGGAAGTGGGAGGCGGAAACCGGAAGTGAGGGGGAGAGGAGCGGGGGAGGCAGGAAAAGGCGTCCGAGGGTGTGAAACGGTGTAAAAAAGTGTTTGGGGAGGGCGGGGAGGGGATTTGTTGGAACCCGGAAGTGGGAGTCGGAAACCCGGAAGTGGGAGGCGGAAACCGGAAGTGAGGGGGAGAGGAGCGGGGGAGGCGGGAAAAGGCGCCCGAGGGGGTGAAAGGGTGTCAAAAAGTGTTTGGGGAGGGCGGGGTAGGGGATTTGTTGGAACCCGGAAGTGGGAGTCGGAAACCCGGAAGTGGGAGGCGGAAACCGGAAGTGAGGGGGAGAGGAGCGGGGGAGGCGGGAAAAGGCGTGCGAGGGGGTGAAACGGTGTCAAAAAGTGTTTGGGGAGGGCGGGGAGGGGATTTGTTGGAACCCGGAAGTGGGAGTCGGAAACCCGGAAGTGGGAGGCGGAAACCGGAAGTGAGGGGGAGAGGAGCGGGGGAGGCGGGAAAAGGCGCCCGAGGGGGTGAAACGGTGTAAAAAAGTGTTTGGGGAGGGCGGGGAGGGGATTTGTTGGAACCCGGAAGTGGGAGTCGGAAACCCGGAAGTGGGAGGCGGAAACCGGAAGTGAGGGGGAGAGGAGCGGGGGAGGCGGGAAAAGGCGCCCGAGGGGGTGAAACGGTGTCAAAAAGTGTTTGGGGAGGGCGGGGAGGGGATTTGTTGGAACCCGGAAGTGGGAGTCGGAAACCCGGAAGTGGGAGGCGGAAACCGGAAGTGAGGGGGAGAGGAGCGGGGGAGGCGGGAAAAGGCGTCCGAGGGGGTGAAAGGGTGTAAAAAAGTGTTTGGGGAGGGCGGGGAGGGGATTTGTTGGAACCCGGAAGTGGGAGTCGTAAACCCGGAAGTGGGAGGCGGAAACCGGAAGTGAGGGGGAGAGGAGCGGGGGAGGCGGGAAAAGGCGCCCGAGGTGGGGAAACGGTGTAAAAAAGTGTTTGGGGAGGGCGGGGAGGGGATTTGTTGGAACCCGGAAGTGGGAGGCGGAAACCCGGAAGTGGGAGGCGGAAACCGGAAGTGAGGGGGAGAGGAGCGGGGGAGGCGGGAAAAGGCGCCCGAGGGGGTGAAAGGGTGTAAAAAAGTGTTTGGGGAGGGCGGGGAGGGGATTTGTTGGAACCCGGAAGTGGGAGTCGGAAACCCGGAAGTGGGAGGCGGAAACCGGAAGTGAGGGGGAGAGGAGCGGGGGAGGCGGGAAAAGGCGTCCGAGGGGGTGAAAGGGTGTAAAAAAGTGTTTGGGGAGGGCGGGGAGGGGATTTGTTGGAACCCGGAAGTGGGAGGCGGAAACCCGGAAGTGGGAGGCGGAAACCGGAAGTGAGGGGGAGAGGAGCGGGGGAGGCGGGAAAAGGCGTGCGAGGGGGTGAAAGGGTGTAAAAAAGTGTTTGGGGAGGGCGGGGAGGGGATTTGTTGGAACCCGGAAGTGGGAGGCGGAAACCCGGAAGTGGGAGGCGGAAACCGGAAGTGAGGGGGAGAGGAGCGGGGGAGGCGGGAAAAGGCGCCCGAGGGGGTGAAAGGGTGTAAAAAAGTGTTTGGGGAGGGCGGGGAGGGGATTTGTTGGAACCCGGAAGTGGGAGTCGGAAACCCGGAAGTGGGAGGCGGAAACCGGAAGTGAGGGGGAGAGGAGCGGGGGAGGCGGGAAAAGGCGCCCGAGGGGGTGAAACGGTGTCAAAAAGTGTTTGGGGAGGGCGGGGAGGGGATTTGTTGGAACCCGGAAGTGGGAGTCGGAAACCCGGAAGTGGGAGTCGGAAACCGGAAGTGAGGGGGAGAGGAGCGGGGGAGGCGGGAAAAGGCGTGTGAGGGGGTGAAAGGGTGTAAAAAAGTGTTTGGGGAGGGCGGGGAGGGGATTTGTTGGAACCCGGAAGTGGGAGTCGGAAACCCGGAAGTGGGAGGCGGAAACCGGAAGTGAGGGGGAGAGGAGCGGGGGAGGCGGGAAAAGGCGCCCGAGGGGGTGAAACGGTGTAAAAAAGTGTTTGGGGAGGGCGGGGAGGGGATTTGTTGGAACCTGGAAGTGGGAGGCGGAAACCCGGAAGTGGGAGGCGGAAACCGGAAGTGAGGGGGAGAGGAGCGGGGGAGGCGGGAAAAGGCGCCCGAGGGGGTGAAACGGTGTAAAAAAGTGTTTGGGGAGGGCGGGGAGGGGATTTGTTGGAACCCGGAAGTGGGAGGCGGAAACCCGGAAGTGGGAGGCGGAAACCGGAAGTGAGGGGGAGAGGAGCGGGGGAGGCGGGAAAAGGCGTCCGAGGGGGTGAAACGGTGTCAAAAAGTGTTCGGGGAGGGCGGGGAGGGGATTTGTTGGAACCCGGAAGTGGGAGTCGTAAACCCGGAAGTGGGAGGCGGAAACCGGAAGTGAGGGGGAGAGGAGCGGGGGAGGCGGGAAAAGGCGCCCGAGGTGGGGAAACGGTGTAAAAAAGTGTTTGGGGAGGGCGGGGAGGGGATTTGTTGGAACCCGGAAGTGGGAGTCGGAAACCCGGAAGTGGGAGGCGGAAACCGGAAGTGAGGGGGAGAGGAGCGGGGGAGGCGGGAAAAGGCGTCCGAGGGGGTGAAACGGTGTAAAAAAGTGTTTGGGGAGGGCGGGGAGGGGATTTGTTGGAACCCGGAAGTGGGAGGCGGAAACCCGGAAGTGGGAGGCGGAAACCGGAAGTGAGGGGGAGAGGAGCGGGGGAGGCGGGAAAAGGCGCCCGAGGGGGTGAAAGGGTGTAAAAAAGTGTGTGGGGAGGGCGGGGAGGGGATTTGTTGGAACCCGGAAGTGGGAGTCGGAAACCCGGAAGTGGGAGGCGGAAACCGGAAGTGAGGGGGAGAGGAGCGGGGGAGGCGGGAAAAGGCGTCCGAGGGGGAGAAACGGTGTAAAAAAGTGTTTGGGGAGGGCGGGGAGGGGATTTGTTGGAACCCGGAAGTGGGAGTCGGAAACCCGGAAGTGGGAGGCGGAAACCGGAAGTGAGGGGGAGAGGAGCGGGGGAGGCGGGAAAAGGCGCCCGAGGGGGTGAAACGGTGTAAAAAAGTGTTTGGGGAGGGCGGGGAGGGGATTTGTTGGAACCCGGAAGTGGGAGTCGGAAACCCGGAAGTGGGAGGCGGAAACCGGAAGTGAGGGGGAGAGGAGCGGGGGAGGCGGGAAAAGGCGTGCGAGGGGGTGAAAGGGTGTAAAAAAGTGTTTGGGGAGGGCGGGGTAGGGGATTTGTTGGAACCCGGAAGTGGGAGTCGGAAACCCGGAAGTGGGAGGCGGAAACCGGAAGTGAGGGGGAGAGGAGCGGGGGAGGCGGGAAAAGGCGCCCGAGGGGGTGAAAGGGTGTAAAAAAGTGTTTGGGGAGGGCGGGGAGGGGATTTGTTGGAACCCGGAAGTGGGAGGCGGAAACCCGGAAGTGGGAGGCGGAAACCGGAAGTGAGGGGGAGAGGAGCGGGGGAGGCGGGAAAAGGCGCCCGAGGGGGTGAAAGGGTGTAAAAAAGTGTTTGGGGAGGGCGGGGAGGGGATTTGTTGGAACCTGGAAGTGGGAGGCGGAAACCCGGAAGTGGGAGGCGGAAACCGGAAGTGAGGGGGAGAGGAGCGGGGGAGGCGGGAAAAGGCGTCCGAGGGGGTGAAAGGGTGTAAAAAAGTGTTTGGGGAGGGCGGGGAGGGGATTTGTTGGAACCCGGAAGTGGGAGTCGGAAACCCGGAAGTGGGAGGCGGAAACCGGAAGTGAGGGGGAGAGGAGCGGGGGAGGCGGGAAAAGGCGTCCGAGGGGGTGAAACGGTGTCAAAAAGTGTTCGGGGAGGGCGGGGAGGGGATTTGTTGGAACCCGGAAGTGGGAGTCGTAAACCCGGAAGTGGGAGGCGGAAACCGGAAGTGAGGGGGAGAGGAGCGGGGGAGGCGGGAAAAGGCGCCCGAGGTGGGGAAACGGTGTAAAAAAGTGTTTGGGGAGGGCGGGGAGGGGATTTGTTGGAACCCGGAAGTGGGAGTCGGAAACCCGGAAGTGGGAGGCGGAAACCGGAAGTGAGGGGGAGAGGAGCGGGGGAGGCGGGAAAAGGCGTCCGAGGGGGTGAAAGGGTGTAAAAAAGTGTTTGGGGAGGGCGGGGAGGGGATTTGTTGGAACCCGGAAGTGGGAGTCGGAAACCCGGAAGTGGGAGGCGGAAACCGGAAGTGAGGGGGAGAGGAGCGGGGGAGGCGGGAAAAGGCGTGCGAGGGGGTGAAAGGGTGTAAAAAAGTGTTTGGGGAGGGCGGGGAGGGGATTTGTTGGAACCCGGAAGTGGGAGTCGGAAACCCGGAAGTGGGAGGCGGAAACCGGAAGTGAGGGGGAGAGGAGCGGGGGAGGCGGGAAAAGGCGCCCGAGGGGGTGAAAGGGTGTAAAAAAGTGTTTGGGGAGGGCGGGGAGGGGATTTGTTGGAACCCGGAAGTGGGAGGCGGAAACCCGGAAGTGGGAGGCGGAAACCGGAAGTGAGGGGGAGAGGAGCGGGGGAGGCGGGAAAAGGCGTCCGAGGGTGTGAAACGGTGTAAAAAAGTGTTTGGGGAGGGCGGGGAGGGGATTTGTTGGAACCCGGAAGTGGGAGGCGGAAACCCGGAAGTGGGAGGCGGAAACCGGAAGTGAGGGGGAGAGGAGCGGGGGAGGCGGGAAAAGGCGCCCGAGGGGGTGAAAGGGTGTAAAAAAGTGTTTGGGGAGGGCGGGGAGGGGATTTGTTGGAACCCGGAAGTGGGAGGCGGAAACCCGGAAGTGGGAGGCGGAAACCGGAAGTGAGGGGGAGAGGAGCGGGGGAGGCGGGAAAAGGCGTGCGAGGGGGTGAAACGGTGTAAAAAAGTGTTTGGGGAGGGCGGGGAGGGGATTTGTTGGAACCCGGAAGTGGGAGTCGGAAACCCGGAAGTGGGAGGCGGAAACCGGAAGTGAGGGGGAGAGGAGCGGGGGAGGCGGGAAAAGGCGCGCGAGGGGGTGAAAGCGCGAGGGGGTGAAAGGGTGTAAAAAAGTGTTTGGGGAGGGCGGGGAGGGGATTTGTTGGAACCCGGAAGTGGGAGGCGGAAACCCGGAAGTGGGAGGCGGAAACCGGAAGTGAGGGGGAGAGGAGCGGGGGAGGCGGGAAAAGGCGTGCGAGGGGGAGAAAGGGTGTAAAAAAGTGTTTGGGGAGGGCGGGGAGGGGATTTGTTGGAACCCGGAAGTGGGAGGCGGAAACCCGGAAGTGGGAGGCGGAAACCGGAAGTGAGGGGGAGAGGAGCGGGGGAGGCGGGAAAAGGCGCCCGAGGGGGTGAAAGGGTGTAAAAAAGTGTTTGGGGAGGGCGGGGAGGGGATTTGTTGGAACCCGGAAGTGGGAGGCGGAAACCCGGAAGTGGGAGGCGGAAACCGGAAGTGAGGGGGAGAGGAGCGGGGGAGGCGGGAAAAGGCGCCCGAGGGGGTGAAAGGGTGTAAAAAAGTGTTTGGGGAGGGCGGGGAGGGGATTTGTTGGAACCCGGAAGTGGGAGTCGGAAACCCGGAAGTGGGAGGCGGAAACCGGAAGTGAGGGGGAGAGGAGCGGGGGAGGCGGGAAAAGGCGTGCGAGGGTGTGAAACGGTGTAAAAAAGTGTTTGGGGAGGGCGGGGAGGGGATTTGTTGGAACCCGGAAGTGGGAGTCGGAAACCCGGAAGTGGGAGGCGGAAACCGGAAGTGAGGGGGAGAGGAGCGGGGGAGGCGGGAAAAGGCGTCCGAGGGGGTGAAAGGGTGTAAAAAAGTGTTTGGGGAGGGCGGGGAGGGGATTTGTTGGAACCCGGAAGTGGGAGTCGGAAACCCGGAAGTGGGAGGCGGAAACCGGAAGTGAGGGGGAGAGGAGCGGGGGAGGCGGGAAAAGGCGCCCGAGGGGGTGAAAGGGTGTAAAAAAGTGTTTGGGGAGGGCGGGGAGGGGATTTGTTGGAACCCGGAAGTGGGAGTCGGAAACCCGGAAGTGGGAGGCGGAAACCGGAAGTGAGGGGGAGAGGAGCGGGGGAGGCGGGAAAAGGCGCCCGAGGGGGTGAAACGGTGTCAAAAAGTGTTTGGGGAGGGCGGGGAGGGGATTTGTTGGAACCCGGAAGTGGGAGTCGGAAACCCGGAAGTGGGAGGCGGAAACCGGAAGTGAGGGGGAGAGGAGCGGGGGAGGCGGGAAAAGGCGCCCGAGGGGGTGAAAGGGTGTAAAAAAGTGTTTGGGGAGGGCGGGGAGGGGATTTGTTGGAACCCGGAAGTGGGAGGCGGAAACCCGGAAGTGGGAGGCGGAAACCGGAAGTGAGGGGGAGAGGAGCGGGGGAGGCGGGAAAAGGCGCCCGAGGTGGGGAAACGGTGTAAAAAAGTGTTTGGGGAGGGCGGGGAGGGGATTTGTTGGAACCCGGAAGTGGGAGTCGGAAACCCGGAAGTGGGAGGCCGAAACCGGAAGTGAGGGGGAGAGGAGCGGGGGAGGCGGGAAAAGGCGCCCGAGGGGGTGAAACGGTGTAAAAAAGTGTTTGGGGAGGGCGGGGAGGGGATTTGTTGGAACCCGGAAGTGGGAGTCGGAAACCCGGAAGTGGGAGGCGGAAACCGGAAGTGAGGGGGAGAGGAGCGGGGGAGGCGGGAAAAGGCGTCCGAGGGGGTGAAAGGGTGTAAAAAAGTGTTTGGGGAGGGCGGGGTAGGGGATTTGTTGGAACCCGGAAGTGGGAGTCGGAAACCCGGAAGTGGGAGGCGGAAACCGGAAGTGAGGGGGAGAGGAGCGGGGGAGGCGGGAAAAGGCGCCCGAGGGGGTGAAAGGGTGTAAAAAAGTGTTTGGGGAGGGCGGGGAGGGGATTTGTTGGAACCCGGAAGTGGGAGTCGGAAACCCGGAAGTGGGAGGCGGAAACCGGAAGTGAGGGGGAGAGGAGCGGGGGAGGCGGGAAAAGGCGCCCGAGGGGGTGAAAGGGTGTAAAAAAGTGTTTGGGGAGGGCGGGGAGGGGATTTGTTGGAACCCGGAAGTGGGAGTCGGAAACCCGGAAGTGGGAGGCGGAAACCGGAAGTGAGGGGGAGAGGAGCGGGGGAGGCGGGAAAAGGCGTGCGAGGGGGAGAAACGGTGTCAAAAAGTGTTTGGGGAGGGCGGGGAGGGGATTTGTTGGAACCCGGAAGTGGGAGGCGGAAACCCGGAAGTGGGAGGCGGAAACCGGAAGTGAGGGGGAGAGGAGCGGGGGAGGCGGGAAAAGGCGCCCGAGGGGGTGAAACGGTGTAAAAAAGTGTTTGGGGAGGGCGGGGAGGGGATTTGTTGGAACCCGGAAGTGGGAGGCGGAAACCCGGAAGTGGGAGGCGGAAACCGGAAGTGAGGGGGAGAGGAGCGGGGGAGGCGGGAAAAGGCGTCCGAGGGGGAGAAACGGTGTAAAAAAGTGTTTGGGGAGGGCGGGGAGGGGATTTGTTGGAACCCGGAAGTGGGAGGCGGAAACCCGGAAGTGGGAGGCGGAAACCGGAAGTGAGGGGGAGAGGAGCGGGGGAGGCGGGAAAAGGCGCCCGAGGGGGTGAAAGGGTGTAAAAAAGTGTTTGGGGAGGGCGGGGAGGGGATTTGTTGGAACCCGGAAGTGGGAGTCGGAAACCCGGAAGTGGGAGGCGGAAACCGGAAGTGAGGGGGAGAGGAGCGGGGGAGGCGGGAAAAGGCGTGTGAGGGTGAGAAACGGTGTAAAAAAGTGTTTGGGGAGGGCGGGGAGGGGATTTGTTGGAACCCGGAAGTGGGAGGCGGAAACCCGGAAGTGGGAGGCGGAAACCGGAAGTGAGGGGGAGAGGAGCGGGGGAGGCGGGAAAAGGCGCCCGAGGGTGTGAAACGGTGTAAAAAAGTGTTTGGGGAGGGCGGGGAGGGGATTTGTTGGAACCCGGAAGTGGGAGTCGGAAACCCGGAAGTGGGAGGCGGAAACCGGAAGTGAGGGGGAGAGGAGCGGGGGAGGCGGGAAAAGGCGTCCGAGGGTGTGAAACGGTGTAAAAAAGTGTTTGGGGAGGGCGGGGAGGGGATTTGTTGGAACCCGGAAGTGGGAGTCGGAAACCCGGAAGTGGGAGGCGGAAACCGGAAGTGAGGGGGAGAGGAGCGGGGGAGGCGGGAAAAGGCGCCCGAGGGGGTGAAAGGGTGTAAAAAAGTGTTTGGGGAGGGCGGGGAGGGGATTTGTTGGAACCCGGAAGTGGGAGGCGGAAACCCGGAAGTGGGAGGCGGAAACCGGAAGTGAGGGGGAGAGGAGCGGGGGAGGCGGGAAAAGGCGCCCGAGGGGGTGAAAGGGTGTAAAAAAGTGTTTGGGGAGGGCGGGGAGGGGATTTGTTGGAACCCGGAAGTGGGAGGCGGAAACCCGGAAGTGGGAGGCGGAAACCGGAAGTGAGGGGGAGAGGAGCGGGGGAGGCGGGAAAAGGCGCCCGAGGGGGTGAAACGGTGTAAAAAAGTGTTTGGGGAGGGCGGGGAGGGGATTTGTTGGAACCCGGAAGTGGGAGTCGGAAACCCGGAAGTGGGAGGCGGAAACCGGAAGTGAGGGGGAGAGGAGCGGGGGAGGCGGGAAAAGGCGTGCGAGGGGGTGAAAGGGTGTCAAAAAGTGTTTGGGGAGGGCGGGGAGGGGATTTGTTGGAACCCGGAAGTGGGAGTCGGAAACCCGGAAGTGGGAGGCGGAAACCGGAAGTGAGGGGGAGAGGAGCGGGGGAGGCGGGAAAAGGCGTCCGAGGGGGAGAAAGGGTGTAAAAAAGTGTTTGGGGAGGGCGGGGAGGGGATTTGTTGGAACCCGGAAGTGGGAGTCGTAAACCCGGAAGTGGGAGGCGGAAACCGGAAGTGAGGGGGAGAGGAGCGGGGGAGGCGGGAAAAGGCGCCCGAGGGGGTGAAAGGGTGTAAAAAAGTGTTTGGGGAGGGCGGGGAGGGGATTTGTTGGAACCCGGAAGTGGGAGTCGGAAACCCGGAAGTGGGAGGCGGAAACCGGAAGTGAGGGGGAGAGGAGCGGGGGAGGCGGGAAAAGGCGCCCGAGGTGGGGAAACGGTGTAAAAAAGTGTTTGGGGAGGGCGGGGAGGGGATTTGTTGGAACCCGGAAGTGGGAGTCGGAAACCCGGAAGTGGGAGGCGGAAACCGGAAGTGAGGGGGAGAGGAGCGGGGGAGGCGGGAAAAGGCGCCCGAGGGGGTGAAAGGGTGTAAAAAAGTGTGTGGGGAGGGCGGGGAGGGGATTTGTTGGAACCCGGAAGTGGGAGTCGGAAACCCGGAAGTGGGAGGCGGAAACCGGAAGTGAGGGGGAGAGGAGCGGGGGAGGCGGGAAAAGGCGTCCGAGGGGGAGAAACGGTGTAAAAAAGTGTTTGGGGAGGGCGGGGAGGGGATTTGTTGGAACCCGGAAGTGGGAGTCGGAAACCCGGAAGTGGGAGGCCGAAACCGGAAGTGAGGGGGAGAGGAGCGGGGGAGGCGTGAAAAGGCGTCCGAGGGGGTGAAAGGGTGTAAAAAAGTGTTTGGGGAGGGCGGGGAGGGGATTTGTTGGAACCCGGAAGTGGGAGTCGGAAACCCGGAAGTGGGAGGCGGAAACCGGAAGTGAGGGGGAGAGGAGCGGGGGAGGCGGGAAAAGGCGTGCGAGGGGGTGAAAGGGTGTAAAAAAGTGTTTGGGGAGGGCGGGGAGGGGATTTGTTGGAACCCGGAAGTGGGAGTCGGAAACCCGGAAGTGGGAGGCGGAAACCGGAAGTGAGGGGGAGAGGAGCGGGGGAGGCGGGAAAAGGCGTCCGAGGGGGTGAAAGGGTGTAAAAAAGTGTTTGGGGAGGGCGGGGAGGGGATTTGTTGGAACCCGGAAGTGGGAGGCGGAAACCCGGAAGTGGGAGGCGGAAACCGGAAGTGAGGGGGAGAGGAGCGGGGGAGGCGGGAAAAGGCGCCCGAGGGGGTGAAAGGGTGTAAAAAAGTGTTTGGGGAGGGCGGGGAGGGGATTTGTTGGAACCCGGAAGTGGGAGGCGGAAACCCGGAAGTGGGAGGCGGAAACCGGAAGTGAGGGGGAGAGGAGCGGGGGAGGCGGGAAAAGGCGTGCGAGGGGGTGAAACGGTGTAAAAAAGTGTTTGGGGAGGGCGGGGAGGGGATTTGTTGGAACCTGGAAGTGGGAGGCGGAAACCCGGAAGTGGGAGGCGGAAACCGGAAGTGAGGGGGAGAGGAGCGGGGGAGGCGGGAAAAGGCGCCCGAGGGGGTGAAACGGTGTAAAAAAGTGTTTGGGGAGGGCGGGGAGGGGATTTGTTGGAACCCGGAAGTGGGAGTCGGAAACCCGGAAGTGGGAGGCGGAAACCGGAAGTGAGGGGGAGAGGAGCGGGGGAGGCGGGAAAAGGCGTCCGAGGGGGTGAAACGGTGTAAAAAAGTGTTTGGGGAGGGCGGGGGAGGGGATTGGGTGGAACCCGGAAGTGGGAGGCGGAAACCCGGAAGTGGGAGGCGGAAACCGGAAGTGAGGGGGAGAGGAGCGGGGGAGGCGGGAAAAGGCGCCCGAGGTGGGGAAACGGTGTAAAAAAGTGTTTGGGGAGGGCGGGGAGGGGATTTGTTGGAACCCGGAAGTGGGAGTCGGAAACCCGGAAGTGGGAGGCGGAAACCGGAAGTGAGGGGGAGAGGAGCGGGGGAGGCGGGAAAAGGCGTCCGAGGGGGTGAAAGGGTGTAAAAAAGTGTTTGGGGAGGGCGGGGAGGGGATTTGTTGGAACCCGGAAGTGGGAGTCGGTAACCCGGAAGTGGGAGTCGGAAACCGGAAGTGAGGGGGAGAGGAGCGGGGGAGGCGGGAAAAGGCGCCCGAGGGGGTGAAAGGGTGTAAAAAAGTGTTTGGGGAGGGCGGGGTAGGGGATTTGTTGGAACCCGGAAGTGGGAGTCGGAAACCCGGAAGTGGGAGGCGGAAACCGGAAGTGAGGGGGAGAGGAGCGGGGGAGGCGGGAAAAGGCGTGCGAGGGGGTGAAAGGGTGTAAAAAAGTGTTTGGGGAGGGCGGGGAGGGGATTTGTTGGAACCCGGAAGTGGGAGGCGGAAACCCGGAAGTGGGAGGCGGAAACCGGAAGTGAGGGGGAGAGGAGCGGGGGAGGCGGGAAAAGGCGCGCGAGGGGGTGAAAGGGTGTAAAAAAGTGTTTGGGGAGGGCGGGGAGGGGATTTGTTGGAACCCGGAAGTGGGAGGCGGAAACCCGGAAGTGGGAGGCGGAAACCGGAAGTGAGGGGGAGAGGAGCGGGGGAGGCGGGAAAAGGCGCCCGAGGGGGTGAAACGGTGTCAAAAAGTGTTTGGGGAGGGCGGGGAGGGGATTTGTTGGAACCCGGAAGTGGGAGGCGGAAACCCGGAAGTGGGAGGCGGAAACCGGAAGTGAGGGGGAGAGGAGCGGGGGAGGCGGGAAAAGGCGTGCGAGGGGGAGAAACGGTGTAAAAAAGTGTTTGGGGAGGGCGGGGAGGGGATTTGTTGGAACCCGGAAGTGGGAGGCGGAAACCCGGAAGTGGGAGGCCGAAACCGGAAGTGAGGGGGAGAGGAGCGGGGGAGGCGTGAAAAGGCGTCCGAGGGGGTGAAAGGGTGTAAAAAAGTGTTTGGGGAGGGCGGGGAGGGGATTTGTTGGAACCCGGAAGTGGGAGTCGGAAACCCGGAAGTGGGAGGCGGAAACCGGAAGTGAGGGGGAGAGGAGCGGGGGAGGCGGGAAAAGGCGCCCGAGGGGGTGAAAGGGTGTAAAAAAGTGTTTGGGGAGGGCGGGGAGGGGATTTGTTGGAACCCGGAAGTGGGAGGCGGAAACCCGGAAGTGGGAGGCGGAAACCGGAAGTGAGGGGGAGAGGAGCGGGGGAGGCGGGAAAAGGCGCCCGAGGGGGTGAAAGGGTGTAAAAAAGTGTTTGGGGAGGGCGGGGAGGGGATTTGTTGGAACCTGGAAGTGGGAGGCGGAAACCCGGAAGTGGGAGGCGGAAACCGGAAGTGAGGGGGAGAGGAGCGGGGGAGGCGGGAAAAGGCGTCCGAGGGGGTGAAAGGGTGTAAAAAAGTGTTTGGGGAGGGCGGGGAGGGGATTTGTTGGAACCCGGAAGTGGGAGTCGGAAACCCGGAAGTGGGAGGCGGAAACCGGAAGTGAGGGGGAGAGGAGCGGGGGAGGCGGGAAAAGGCGTCCGAGGGGGTGAAACGGTGTCAAAAAGTGTTCGGGGAGGGCGGGGAGGGGATTTGTTGGAACCCGGAAGTGGGAGTCGTAAACCCGGAAGTGGGAGGCGGAAACCGGAAGTGAGGGGGAGAGGAGCGGGGGAGGCGGGAAAAGGCGCCCGAGGTGGGGAAACGGTGTAAAAAAGTGTTTGGGGAGGGCGGGGAGGGGATTTGTTGGAACCCGGAAGTGGGAGTCGGAAACCCGGAAGTGGGAGGCGGAAACCGGAAGTGAGGGGGAGAGGAGCGGGGGAGGCGGGAAAAGGCGTCCGAGGGGGTGAAAGGGTGTAAAAAAGTGTTTGGGGAGGGCGGGGAGGGGATTTGTTGGAACCCGGAAGTGGGAGTCGGAAACCCGGAAGTGGGAGGCGGAAACCGGAAGTGAGGGGGAGAGGAGCGGGGGAGGCGGGAAAAGGCGTGCGAGGGGGTGAAAGGGTGTAAAAAAGTGTTTGGGGAGGGCGGGGAGGGGATTTGTTGGAACCCGGAAGTGGGAGTCGGAAACCCGGAAGTGGGAGGCGGAAACCGGAAGTGAGGGGGAGAGGAGCGGGGGAGGCGGGAAAAGGCGCCCGAGGGGGTGAAAGGGTGTAAAAAAGTGTTTGGGGAGGGCGGGGAGGGGATTTGTTGGAACCCGGAAGTGGGAGGCGGAAACCCGGAAGTGGGAGGCGGAAACCGGAAGTGAGGGGGAGAGGAGCGGGGGAGGCGGGAAAAGGCGTCCGAGGGTGTGAAACGGTGTAAAAAAGTGTTTGGGGAGGGCGGGGAGGGGATTTGTTGGAACCCGGAAGTGGGAGGCGGAAACCCGGAAGTGGGAGGCGGAAACCGGAAGTGAGGGGGAGAGGAGCGGGGGAGGCGGGAAAAGGCGCCCGAGGGGGTGAAAGGGTGTAAAAAAGTGTTTGGGGAGGGCGGGGAGGGGATTTGTTGGAACCCGGAAGTGGGAGGCGGAAACCCGGAAGTGGGAGGCGGAAACCGGAAGTGAGGGGGAGAGGAGCGGGGGAGGCGGGAAAAGGCGTGCGAGGGGGTGAAACGGTGTAAAAAAGTGTTTGGGGAGGGCGGGGAGGGGATTTGTTGGAACCCGGAAGTGGGAGTCGGAAACCCGGAAGTGGGAGGCGGAAACCGGAAGTGAGGGGGAGAGGAGCGGGGGAGGCGGGAAAAGGCGCGCGAGGGGGTGAAAGCGCGAGGGGGTGAAAGGGTGTAAAAAAGTGTTTGGGGAGGGCGGGGAGGGGATTTGTTGGAACCCGGAAGTGGGAGGCGGAAACCCGGAAGTGGGAGGCGGAAACCGGAAGTGAGGGGGAGAGGAGCGGGGGAGGCGGGAAAAGGCGTGCGAGGGGGAGAAAGGGTGTAAAAAAGTGTTTGGGGAGGGCGGGGAGGGGATTTGTTGGAACCCGGAAGTGGGAGGCGGAAACCCGGAAGTGGGAGGCGGAAACCGGAAGTGAGGGGGAGAGGAGCGGGGGAGGCGGGAAAAGGCGCCCGAGGGGGTGAAAGGGTGTAAAAAAGTGTTTGGGGAGGGCGGGGAGGGGATTTGTTGGAACCCGGAAGTGGGAGGCGGAAACCCGGAAGTGGGAGGCGGAAACCGGAAGTGAGGGGGAGAGGAGCGGGGGAGGCGGGAAAAGGCGCCCGAGGGGGTGAAAGGGTGTAAAAAAGTGTTTGGGGAGGGCGGGGAGGGGATTTGTTGGAACCCGGAAGTGGGAGTCGGAAACCCGGAAGTGGGAGGCGGAAACCGGAAGTGAGGGGGAGAGGAGCGGGGGAGGCGGGAAAAGGCGTGCGAGGGTGTGAAACGGTGTAAAAAAGTGTTTGGGGAGGGCGGGGAGGGGATTTGTTGGAACCCGGAAGTGGGAGTCGGAAACCCGGAAGTGGGAGGCGGAAACCGGAAGTGAGGGGGAGAGGAGCGGGGGAGGCGGGAAAAGGCGTCCGAGGGGGTGAAAGGGTGTAAAAAAGTGTTTGGGGAGGGCGGGGAGGGGATTTGTTGGAACCCGGAAGTGGGAGTCGGAAACCCGGAAGTGGGAGGCGGAAACCGGAAGTGAGGGGGAGAGGAGCGGGGGAGGCGGGAAAAGGCGCCCGAGGGGGTGAAAGGGTGTAAAAAAGTGTTTGGGGAGGGCGGGGAGGGGATTTGTTGGAACCCGGAAGTGGGAGTCGGAAACCCGGAAGTGGGAGGCGGAAACCGGAAGTGAGGGGGAGAGGAGCGGGGGAGGCGGGAAAAGGCGCCCGAGGGGGTGAAACGGTGTCAAAAAGTGTTTGGGGAGGGCGGGGAGGGGATTTGTTGGAACCCGGAAGTGGGAGTCGGAAACCCGGAAGTGGGAGGCGGAAACCGGAAGTGAGGGGGAGAGGAGCGGGGGAGGCGGGAAAAGGCGCCCGAGGGGGTGAAAGGGTGTAAAAAAGTGTTTGGGGAGGGCGGGGAGGGGATTTGTTGGAACCCGGAAGTGGGAGGCGGAAACCCGGAAGTGGGAGGCGGAAACCGGAAGTGAGGGGGAGAGGAGCGGGGGAGGCGGGAAAAGGCGCCCGAGGTGGGGAAACGGTGTAAAAAAGTGTTTGGGGAGGGCGGGGAGGGGATTTGTTGGAACCCGGAAGTGGGAGTCGGAAACCCGGAAGTGGGAGGCCGAAACCGGAAGTGAGGGGGAGAGGAGCGGGGGAGGCGGGAAAAGGCGCCCGAGGGGGTGAAACGGTGTAAAAAAGTGTTTGGGGAGGGCGGGGAGGGGATTTGTTGGAACCCGGAAGTGGGAGTCGGAAACCCGGAAGTGGGAGGCGGAAACCGGAAGTGAGGGGGAGAGGAGCGGGGGAGGCGGGAAAAGGCGTCCGAGGGGGTGAAAGGGTGTAAAAAAGTGTTTGGGGAGGGCGGGGTAGGGGATTTGTTGGAACCCGGAAGTGGGAGTCGGAAACCCGGAAGTGGGAGGCGGAAACCGGAAGTGAGGGGGAGAGGAGCGGGGGAGGCGGGAAAAGGCGCCCGAGGGGGTGAAAGGGTGTAAAAAAGTGTTTGGGGAGGGCGGGGAGGGGATTTGTTGGAACCCGGAAGTGGGAGTCGGAAACCCGGAAGTGGGAGGCGGAAACCGGAAGTGAGGGGGAGAGGAGCGGGGGAGGCGGGAAAAGGCGCCCGAGGGGGTGAAAGGGTGTAAAAAAGTGTTTGGGGAGGGCGGGGAGGGGATTTGTTGGAACCCGGAAGTGGGAGTCGGAAACCCGGAAGTGGGAGGCGGAAACCGGAAGTGAGGGGGAGAGGAGCGGGGGAGGCGGGAAAAGGCGTGCGAGGGGGAGAAACGGTGTCAAAAAGTGTTTGGGGAGGGCGGGGAGGGGATTTGTTGGAACCCGGAAGTGGGAGGCGGAAACCCGGAAGTGGGAGGCGGAAACCGGAAGTGAGGGGGAGAGGAGCGGGGGAGGCGGGAAAAGGCGCCCGAGGGGGTGAAACGGTGTAAAAAAGTGTTTGGGGAGGGCGGGGAGGGGATTTGTTGGAACCCGGAAGTGGGAGGCGGAAACCCGGAAGTGGGAGGCGGAAACCGGAAGTGAGGGGGAGAGGAGCGGGGGAGGCGGGAAAAGGCGTCCGAGGGGGAGAAACGGTGTAAAAAAGTGTTTGGGGAGGGCGGGGAGGGGATTTGTTGGAACCCGGAAGTGGGAGGCGGAAACCCGGAAGTGGGAGGCGGAAACCGGAAGTGAGGGGGAGAGGAGCGGGGGAGGCGGGAAAAGGCGCCCGAGGGGGTGAAAGGGTGTAAAAAAGTGTTTGGGGAGGGCGGGGAGGGGATTTGTTGGAACCCGGAAGTGGGAGTCGGAAACCCGGAAGTGGGAGGCGGAAACCGGAAGTGAGGGGGAGAGGAGCGGGGGAGGCGGGAAAAGGCGTGTGAGGGTGAGAAACGGTGTAAAAAAGTGTTTGGGGAGGGCGGGGAGGGGATTTGTTGGAACCCGGAAGTGGGAGGCGGAAACCCGGAAGTGGGAGGCGGAAACCGGAAGTGAGGGGGAGAGGAGCGGGGGAGGCGGGAAAAGGCGCCCGAGGGTGTGAAACGGTGTAAAAAAGTGTTTGGGGAGGGCGGGGAGGGGATTTGTTGGAACCCGGAAGTGGGAGTCGGAAACCCGGAAGTGGGAGGCGGAAACCGGAAGTGAGGGGGAGAGGAGCGGGGGAGGCGGGAAAAGGCGTCCGAGGGTGTGAAACGGTGTAAAAAAGTGTTTGGGGAGGGCGGGGAGGGGATTTGTTGGAACCCGGAAGTGGGAGTCGGAAACCCGGAAGTGGGAGGCGGAAACCGGAAGTGAGGGGGAGAGGAGCGGGGGAGGCGGGAAAAGGCGCCCGAGGGGGTGAAAGGGTGTAAAAAAGTGTTTGGGGAGGGCGGGGAGGGGATTTGTTGGAACCCGGAAGTGGGAGGCGGAAACCCGGAAGTGGGAGGCGGAAACCGGAAGTGAGGGGGAGAGGAGCGGGGGAGGCGGGAAAAGGCGCCCGAGGGGGTGAAAGGGTGTAAAAAAGTGTTTGGGGAGGGCGGGGAGGGGATTTGTTGGAACCCGGAAGTGGGAGGCGGAAACCCGGAAGTGGGAGGCGGAAACCGGAAGTGAGGGGGAGAGGAGCGGGGGAGGCGGGAAAAGGCGCCCGAGGGGGTGAAACGGTGTAAAAAAGTGTTTGGGGAGGGCGGGGAGGGGATTTGTTGGAACCCGGAAGTGGGAGTCGGAAACCCGGAAGTGGGAGGCGGAAACCGGAAGTGAGGGGGAGAGGAGCGGGGGAGGCGGGAAAAGGCGTGCGAGGGGGTGAAAGGGTGTCAAAAAGTGTTTGGGGAGGGCGGGGAGGGGATTTGTTGGAACCCGGAAGTGGGAGTCGGAAACCCGGAAGTGGGAGGCGGAAACCGGAAGTGAGGGGGAGAGGAGCGGGGGAGGCGGGAAAAGGCGTCCGAGGGGGAGAAAGGGTGTAAAAAAGTGTTTGGGGAGGGCGGGGAGGGGATTTGTTGGAACCCGGAAGTGGGAGTCGTAAACCCGGAAGTGGGAGGCGGAAACCGGAAGTGAGGGGGAGAGGAGCGGGGGAGGCGGGAAAAGGCGCCCGAGGGGGTGAAAGGGTGTAAAAAAGTGTTTGGGGAGGGCGGGGAGGGGATTTGTTGGAACCCGGAAGTGGGAGTCGGAAACCCGGAAGTGGGAGGCGGAAACCGGAAGTGAGGGGGAGAGGAGCGGGGGAGGCGGGAAAAGGCGCCCGAGGTGGGGAAACGGTGTAAAAAAGTGTTTGGGGAGGGCGGGGAGGGGATTTGTTGGAACCCGGAAGTGGGAGTCGGAAACCCGGAAGTGGGAGGCGGAAACCGGAAGTGAGGGGGAGAGGAGCGGGGGAGGCGGGAAAAGGCGCCCGAGGGGGTGAAAGGGTGTAAAAAAGTGTGTGGGGAGGGCGGGGAGGGGATTTGTTGGAACCCGGAAGTGGGAGTCGGAAACCCGGAAGTGGGAGGCGGAAACCGGAAGTGAGGGGGAGAGGAGCGGGGGAGGCGGGAAAAGGCGTCCGAGGGGGAGAAACGGTGTAAAAAAGTGTTTGGGGAGGGCGGGGAGGGGATTTGTTGGAACCCGGAAGTGGGAGTCGGAAACCCGGAAGTGGGAGGCCGAAACCGGAAGTGAGGGGGAGAGGAGCGGGGGAGGCGTGAAAAGGCGTCCGAGGGGGTGAAAGGGTGTAAAAAAGTGTTTGGGGAGGGCGGGGAGGGGATTTGTTGGAACCCGGAAGTGGGAGTCGGAAACCCGGAAGTGGGAGGCGGAAACCGGAAGTGAGGGGGAGAGGAGCGGGGGAGGCGGGAAAAGGCGTGCGAGGGGGTGAAAGGGTGTAAAAAAGTGTTTGGGGAGGGCGGGGAGGGGATTTGTTGGAACCCGGAAGTGGGAGTCGGAAACCCGGAAGTGGGAGGCGGAAACCGGAAGTGAGGGGGAGAGGAGCGGGGGAGGCGGGAAAAGGCGTCCGAGGGGGTGAAAGGGTGTAAAAAAGTGTTTGGGGAGGGCGGGGAGGGGATTTGTTGGAACCCGGAAGTGGGAGGCGGAAACCCGGAAGTGGGAGGCGGAAACCGGAAGTGAGGGGGAGAGGAGCGGGGGAGGCGGGAAAAGGCGCCCGAGGGGGTGAAAGGGTGTAAAAAAGTGTTTGGGGAGGGCGGGGAGGGGATTTGTTGGAACCCGGAAGTGGGAGGCGGAAACCCGGAAGTGGGAGGCGGAAACCGGAAGTGAGGGGGAGAGGAGCGGGGGAGGCGGGAAAAGGCGTGCGAGGGGGTGAAACGGTGTAAAAAAGTGTTTGGGGAGGGCGGGGAGGGGATTTGTTGGAACCTGGAAGTGGGAGGCGGAAACCCGGAAGTGGGAGGCGGAAACCGGAAGTGAGGGGGAGAGGAGCGGGGGAGGCGGGAAAAGGCGCCCGAGGGGGTGAAACGGTGTAAAAAAGTGTTTGGGGAGGGCGGGGAGGGGATTTGTTGGAACCCGGAAGTGGGAGTCGGAAACCCGGAAGTGGGAGGCGGAAACCGGAAGTGAGGGGGAGAGGAGCGGGGGAGGCGGGAAAAGGCGTCCGAGGGGGTGAAACGGTGTAAAAAAGTGTTTGGGGAGGGCGGGGGAGGGGATTGGGTGGAACCCGGAAGTGGGAGGCGGAAACCCGGAAGTGGGAGGCGGAAACCGGAAGTGAGGGGGAGAGGAGCGGGGGAGGCGGGAAAAGGCGCCCGAGGTGGGGAAACGGTGTAAAAAAGTGTTTGGGGAGGGCGGGGAGGGGATTTGTTGGAACCCGGAAGTGGGAGTCGGAAACCCGGAAGTGGGAGGCGGAAACCGGAAGTGAGGGGGAGAGGAGCGGGGGAGGCGGGAAAAGGCGTCCGAGGGGGTGAAAGGGTGTAAAAAAGTGTTTGGGGAGGGCGGGGAGGGGATTTGTTGGAACCCGGAAGTGGGAGTCGGTAACCCGGAAGTGGGAGTCGGAAACCGGAAGTGAGGGGGAGAGGAGCGGGGGAGGCGGGAAAAGGCGCCCGAGGGGGTGAAAGGGTGTAAAAAAGTGTTTGGGGAGGGCGGGGTAGGGGATTTGTTGGAACCCGGAAGTGGGAGTCGGAAACCCGGAAGTGGGAGGCGGAAACCGGAAGTGAGGGGGAGAGGAGCGGGGGAGGCGGGAAAAGGCGTGCGAGGGGGTGAAAGGGTGTAAAAAAGTGTTTGGGGAGGGCGGGGAGGGGATTTGTTGGAACCCGGAAGTGGGAGGCGGAAACCCGGAAGTGGGAGGCGGAAACCGGAAGTGAGGGGGAGAGGAGCGGGGGAGGCGGGAAAAGGCGCGCGAGGGGGTGAAAGGGTGTAAAAAAGTGTTTGGGGAGGGCGGGGAGGGGATTTGTTGGAACCCGGAAGTGGGAGGCGGAAACCCGGAAGTGGGAGGCGGAAACCGGAAGTGAGGGGGAGAGGAGCGGGGGAGGCGGGAAAAGGCGCCCGAGGGGGTGAAACGGTGTCAAAAAGTGTTTGGGGAGGGCGGGGAGGGGATTTGTTGGAACCCGGAAGTGGGAGGCGGAAACCCGGAAGTGGGAGGCGGAAACCGGAAGTGAGGGGGAGAGGAGCGGGGGAGGCGGGAAAAGGCGTGCGAGGGGGAGAAACGGTGTAAAAAAGTGTTTGGGGAGGGCGGGGAGGGGATTTGTTGGAACCCGGAAGTGGGAGGCGGAAACCCGGAAGTGGGAGGCCGAAACCGGAAGTGAGGGGGAGAGGAGCGGGGGAGGCGTGAAAAGGCGTCCGAGGGGGTGAAAGGGTGTAAAAAAGTGTTTGGGGAGGGCGGGGAGGGGATTTGTTGGAACCCGGAAGTGGGAGTCGGAAACCCGGAAGTGGGAGGCGGAAACCGGAAGTGAGGGGGAGAGGAGCGGGGGAGGCGGGAAAAGGCGTGCGAGGGGGTGAAAGGGTGTAAAAAAGTGTTTGGGGAGGGCGGGGAGGGGATTTGTTGGAACCCGGAAGTGGGAGTCGGAAACCCGGAAGTGGGAGGCGGAAACCGGAAGTGAGGGGGAGAGGAGCGGGGGAGGCGGGAAAAGGCGTCCGAGGGGGTGAAAGGGTGTAAAAAAGTGTTTGGGGAGGGCGGGGAGGGGATTTGTTGGAACCCGGAAGTGGGAGGCGGAAACCCGGAAGTGGGAGGCGGAAACCGGAAGTGAGGGGGAGAGGAGCGGGGGAGGCGGGAAAAGGCGCCCGAGGAGGTGAAAGGGTGTAAAAAAGTGTTTGGGGAGGGCGGGGAGGGGATTTGTTGGAACCCGGAAGTGGGAGGCGGAAACCCGGAAGTGGGAGGCGGAAACCGGAAGTGAGGGGGAGAGGAGCGGGGGAGGCGGGAAAAGGCGCCCGAGGGTGTGAAACGGTGTAAAAAAGTGTTTGGGGAGGGCGGGGAGGGGATTTGTTGGAACCTGGAAGTGGGAGGCGGAAACCCGGAAGTGGGAGGCGGAAACCGGAAGTGAGGGGGAGAGGAGCGGGGGAGGCGGGAAAAGGCGCCCGAGGGGGTGAAACGGTGTAAAAAAGTGTTTGGGGAGGGCGGGGAGGGGATTTGTTGGAACCCGGAAGTGGGAGTCGGAAACCCGGAAGTGGGAGGCGGAAACCGGAAGTGAGGGGGAGAGGAGCGGGGGAGGCGGGAAAAGGCGTCCGAGGGGGTGAAACGGTGTAAAAAAGTGTTCGGGGAGGGCGGGGAGGGGATTTGTTGGAACCCGGAAGTGGGAGTCGTAAACCCGGAAGTGGGAGGCGGAAACCGGAAGTGAGGGGGAGAGGAGCGGGGGAGGCGGGAAAAGGCGCCCGAGGTGGGGAAACGGTGTAAAAAAGTGTTTGGGGAGGGCGGGGAGGGGATTTGTTGGAACCCGGAAGTGGGAGGCGGAAACCCGGAAGTGGGAGGCGGAAACCGGAAGTGAGGGGGAGAGGAGCGGGGGAGGCGGGAAAAGGCGTCCGAGGGGGTGAAACGGTGTCAAAAAGTGTTCGGGGAGGGCGGGGAGGGGATTTGTTGGAACCCGGAAGTGGGAGTCGTAAACCCGGAAGTGGGAGGCGGAAACCGGAAGTGAGGGGGAGAGGAGCGGGGGAGGCGGGAAAAGGCGCCCGAGGTGGGGAAACGGTGTAAAAAAGTGTTTGGGGAGGGCGGGGAGGGGATTTGTTGGAACCCGGAAGTGGGAGGCGGAAACCCGGAAGTGGGAGGCGGAAACCGGAAGTGAGGGGGAGAGGAGCGGGGGAGGCGGGAAAAGGCGTGCGAGGGGGTGAAAGGGTGTAAAAAAGTGTTTGGGGAGGGCGGGGAGGGGATTTGTTGGAACCCGGAAGTGGGAGGCGGAAACCCGGAAGTGGGAGGCGGAAACCGGAAGTGAGGGGGAGAGGAGCGGGGGAGGCGGGAAAAGGCGCCCGAGGGGGTGAAAGGGTGTAAAAAAGTGTTTGGGGAGGGCGGGGAGGGGATTTGTTGGAACCCGGAAGTGGGAGTCGGAAACCCGGAAGTGGGAGGCGGAAACCGGAAGTGAGGGGGAGAGGAGCGGGGGAGGCGGGAAAAGGCGCGCGAGGGGGTGAAACGGTGTCAAAAAGTGTTTGGGGAGGGCGGGGAGGGGATTTGTTGGAACCCGGAAGTGGGAGGCGGAAACCCGGAAGTGGGAGGCGGAAACCGGAAGTGAGGGGGAGAGGAGCGGGGGAGGCGGGAAAAGGCGCCCGAGGGGGTGAAAGGGTGTAAAAAAGTGTTTGGGGAGGGCGGGGAGGGGATTTGTTGGAACCTGGAAGTGGGAGGCGGAAACCCGGAAGTGGGAGGCGGAAACCGGAAGTGAGGGGGAGAGGAGCGGGGGAGGCGTGAAAAGGCGCCCGAGGGGGTGAAAGGGTGTAAAAAAGTGTTTGGGGAGGGCGGGGAGGGGATTTGTTGGAACCCGGAAGTGGGAGGCGGAAACCCGGAAGTGGGAGGCGGAAACCGGAAGTGAGGGGGAGAGGAGCGGGGGAGGCGGGAAAAGGCGCCCGAGGGGGTGAAAGGGTGTAAAAAAGTGTTTGGGGAGGGCGGGGAGGGGATTTGTTGGAACCCGGAAGTGGGAGTCGGAAACCCGGAAGTGGGAGGCGGAAACCGGAAGTGAGGGGGAGAGGAGCGGGGGAGGCGTGAAAAGGCGCCCGAGGGGGTGAAAGGGTGTAAAAAAGTGTTTGGGGAGGGCGGGGAGGGGATTTGTTGGAACCCGGAAGTGGGAGTCGGAAACCCGGAAGTGGGAGGCGGAAACCGGAAGTGAGGGGGAGAGGAGCGGGGGAGGCGGGAGAAGGCGTCCGAGGGGGTGAAACGGTGTCAAAAAGTGTTCGGGGAGGGCGGGGAGGGGATTTGTTGGAACCCGGAAGTGGGAGTCGGAAACCCGGAAGTGGGAGGCGGAAACCGGAAGTGAGGGGGAGAGGAGCGGGGGAGGCGGGAAAAGGCGCCCGAGGTGGGGAAACGGTGTAAAAAAGTGTTTGGGGAGGGCGGGGAGGGGATTTGTTGGAACCCGGAAGTGGGAGTCGGAAACCCGGAAGTGGGAGGCGGAAACCGGAAGTGAGGGGGAGAGGAGCGGGGGAGGCGGGAAAAGGCGCCCGAGGGGGTGAAAGGGTGTAAAAAAGTGTTTGGGGAGGGCGGGGAGGGGATTTGTTGGAACCCGGAAGTGGGAGGCGGAAACCCGGAAGTGGGAGGCGGAAACCGGAAGTGAGGGGGAGAGGAGCGGGGGAGGCGGGAAAAGGCGCCCGAGGGGGTGAAAGGGTGTAAAAAAGTGTTTGGGGAGGGCGGGGAGGGGATTTGTTGGAACCCGGAAGTGGGAGTCGGAAACCCGGAAGTGGGAGGCGGAAACCGGAAGTGAGGGGGAGAGGAGCGGGGGAGGCGGGAAAAGGCGCCCGAGGGGGTGAAAGGGTGTAAAAAAGTGTTTGGGGAGGGCGGGGAGGGGATTTGTTGGAACCCGGAAGTGGGAGTCGGAAACCCGGAAGTGGGAGGCGGAAACCGGAAGTGAGGGGGAGAGGAGCGGGGGAGGCAGGAAAAGGCGTCCGAGGGTGTGAAACGGTGTAAAAAAGTGTTTGGGGAGGGCGGGGAGGGGATTTGTTGGAACCCGGAAGTGGGAGTCGGAAACCCGGAAGTGGGAGGCGGAAACCGGAAGTGAGGGGGAGAGGAGCGGGGGAGGCGGGAAAAGGCGCCCGAGGGGGTGAAAGGGTGTCAAAAAGTGTTTGGGGAGGGCGGGGTAGGGGATTTGTTGGAACCCGGAAGTGGGAGTCGGAAACCCGGAAGTGGGAGGCGGAAACCGGAAGTGAGGGGGAGAGGAGCGGGGGAGGCGGGAAAAGGCGTGCGAGGGGGTGAAACGGTGTCAAAAAGTGTTTGGGGAGGGCGGGGAGGGGATTTGTTGGAACCCGGAAGTGGGAGTCGGAAACCCGGAAGTGGGAGGCGGAAACCGGAAGTGAGGGGGAGAGGAGCGGGGGAGGCGGGAAAAGGCGCCCGAGGGGGTGAAACGGTGTAAAAAAGTGTTTGGGGAGGGCGGGGAGGGGATTTGTTGGAACCCGGAAGTGGGAGTCGGAAACCCGGAAGTGGGAGGCGGAAACCGGAAGTGAGGGGGAGAGGAGCGGGGGAGGCGGGAAAAGGCGCCCGAGGGGGTGAAACGGTGTCAAAAAGTGTTTGGGGAGGGCGGGGAGGGGATTTGTTGGAACCCGGAAGTGGGAGTCGGAAACCCGGAAGTGGGAGGCGGAAACCGGAAGTGAGGGGGAGAGGAGCGGGGGAGGCGGGAAAAGGCGTCCGAGGGGGTGAAAGGGTGTAAAAAAGTGTTTGGGGAGGGCGGGGAGGGGATTTGTTGGAACCCGGAAGTGGGAGTCGTAAACCCGGAAGTGGGAGGCGGAAACCGGAAGTGAGGGGGAGAGGAGCGGGGGAGGCGGGAAAAGGCGCCCGAGGTGGGGAAACGGTGTAAAAAAGTGTTTGGGGAGGGCGGGGAGGGGATTTGTTGGAACCCGGAAGTGGGAGGCGGAAACCCGGAAGTGGGAGGCGGAAACCGGAAGTGAGGGGGAGAGGAGCGGGGGAGGCGGGAAAAGGCGCCCGAGGGGGTGAAAGGGTGTAAAAAAGTGTTTGGGGAGGGCGGGGAGGGGATTTGTTGGAACCCGGAAGTGGGAGTCGGAAACCCGGAAGTGGGAGGCGGAAACCGGAAGTGAGGGGGAGAGGAGCGGGGGAGGCGGGAAAAGGCGTCCGAGGGGGTGAAAGGGTGTAAAAAAGTGTTTGGGGAGGGCGGGGAGGGGATTTGTTGGAACCCGGAAGTGGGAGGCGGAAACCCGGAAGTGGGAGGCGGAAACCGGAAGTGAGGGGGAGAGGAGCGGGGGAGGCGGGAAAAGGCGTGCGAGGGGGTGAAAGGGTGTAAAAAAGTGTTTGGGGAGGGCGGGGAGGGGATTTGTTGGAACCCGGAAGTGGGAGGCGGAAACCCGGAAGTGGGAGGCGGAAACCGGAAGTGAGGGGGAGAGGAGCGGGGGAGGCGGGAAAAGGCGCCCGAGGGGGTGAAAGGGTGTAAAAAAGTGTTTGGGGAGGGCGGGGAGGGGATTTGTTGGAACCCGGAAGTGGGAGTCGGAAACCCGGAAGTGGGAGGCGGAAACCGGAAGTGAGGGGGAGAGGAGCGGGGGAGGCGGGAAAAGGCGCCCGAGGGGGTGAAACGGTGTCAAAAAGTGTTTGGGGAGGGCGGGGAGGGGATTTGTTGGAACCCGGAAGTGGGAGTCGGAAACCCGGAAGTGGGAGTCGGAAACCGGAAGTGAGGGGGAGAGGAGCGGGGGAGGCGGGAAAAGGCGTGTGAGGGGGTGAAAGGGTGTAAAAAAGTGTTTGGGGAGGGCGGGGAGGGGATTTGTTGGAACCCGGAAGTGGGAGTCGGAAACCCGGAAGTGGGAGGCGGAAACCGGAAGTGAGGGGGAGAGGAGCGGGGGAGGCGGGAAAAGGCGCCCGAGGGGGTGAAACGGTGTAAAAAAGTGTTTGGGGAGGGCGGGGAGGGGATTTGTTGGAACCTGGAAGTGGGAGGCGGAAACCCGGAAGTGGGAGGCGGAAACCGGAAGTGAGGGGGAGAGGAGCGGGGGAGGCGGGAAAAGGCGCCCGAGGGGGTGAAACGGTGTAAAAAAGTGTTTGGGGAGGGCGGGGAGGGGATTTGTTGGAACCCGGAAGTGGGAGGCGGAAACCCGGAAGTGGGAGGCGGAAACCGGAAGTGAGGGGGAGAGGAGCGGGGGAGGCGGGAAAAGGCGTCCGAGGGGGTGAAACGGTGTCAAAAAGTGTTCGGGGAGGGCGGGGAGGGGATTTGTTGGAACCCGGAAGTGGGAGTCGTAAACCCGGAAGTGGGAGGCGGAAACCGGAAGTGAGGGGGAGAGGAGCGGGGGAGGCGGGAAAAGGCGCCCGAGGTGGGGAAACGGTGTAAAAAAGTGTTTGGGGAGGGCGGGGAGGGGATTTGTTGGAACCCGGAAGTGGGAGTCGGAAACCCGGAAGTGGGAGGCGGAAACCGGAAGTGAGGGGGAGAGGAGCGGGGGAGGCGGGAAAAGGCGTCCGAGGGGGTGAAACGGTGTAAAAAAGTGTTTGGGGAGGGCGGGGAGGGGATTTGTTGGAACCCGGAAGTGGGAGGCGGAAACCCGGAAGTGGGAGGCGGAAACCGGAAGTGAGGGGGAGAGGAGCGGGGGAGGCGGGAAAAGGCGCCCGAGGGGGTGAAAGGGTGTAAAAAAGTGTGTGGGGAGGGCGGGGAGGGGATTTGTTGGAACCCGGAAGTGGGAGTCGGAAACCCGGAAGTGGGAGGCGGAAACCGGAAGTGAGGGGGAGAGGAGCGGGGGAGGCGGGAAAAGGCGTCCGAGGGGGAGAAACGGTGTAAAAAAGTGTTTGGGGAGGGCGGGGAGGGGATTTGTTGGAACCCGGAAGTGGGAGTCGGAAACCCGGAAGTGGGAGGCGGAAACCGGAAGTGAGGGGGAGAGGAGCGGGGGAGGCGGGAAAAGGCGCCCGAGGGGGTGAAACGGTGTAAAAAAGTGTTTGGGGAGGGCGGGGAGGGGATTTGTTGGAACCCGGAAGTGGGAGTCGGAAACCCGGAAGTGGGAGGCGGAAACCGGAAGTGAGGGGGAGAGGAGCGGGGGAGGCGGGAAAAGGCGTGCGAGGGGGTGAAAGGGTGTAAAAAAGTGTTTGGGGAGGGCGGGGTAGGGGATTTGTTGGAACCCGGAAGTGGGAGTCGGAAACCCGGAAGTGGGAGGCGGAAACCGGAAGTGAGGGGGAGAGGAGCGGGGGAGGCGGGAAAAGGCGCCCGAGGGGGTGAAAGGGTGTAAAAAAGTGTTTGGGGAGGGCGGGGAGGGGATTTGTTGGAACCCGGAAGTGGGAGGCGGAAACCCGGAAGTGGGAGGCGGAAACCGGAAGTGAGGGGGAGAGGAGCGGGGGAGGCGGGAAAAGGCGCCCGAGGGGGTGAAAGGGTGTAAAAAAGTGTTTGGGGAGGGCGGGGAGGGGATTTGTTGGAACCTGGAAGTGGGAGGCGGAAACCCGGAAGTGGGAGGCGGAAACCGGAAGTGAGGGGGAGAGGAGCGGGGGAGGCGGGAAAAGGCGTCCGAGGGGGTGAAAGGGTGTAAAAAAGTGTTTGGGGAGGGCGGGGAGGGGATTTGTTGGAACCCGGAAGTGGGAGTCGGAAACCCGGAAGTGGGAGGCGGAAACCGGAAGTGAGGGGGAGAGGAGCGGGGGAGGCGGGAAAAGGCGTCCGAGGGGGTGAAACGGTGTCAAAAAGTGTTCGGGGAGGGCGGGGAGGGGATTTGTTGGAACCCGGAAGTGGGAGTCGTAAACCCGGAAGTGGGAGGCGGAAACCGGAAGTGAGGGGGAGAGGAGCGGGGGAGGCGGGAAAAGGCGCCCGAGGTGGGGAAACGGTGTAAAAAAGTGTTTGGGGAGGGCGGGGAGGGGATTTGTTGGAACCCGGAAGTGGGAGTCGGAAACCCGGAAGTGGGAGGCGGAAACCGGAAGTGAGGGGGAGAGGAGCGGGGGAGGCGGGAAAAGGCGTCCGAGGGGGTGAAAGGGTGTAAAAAAGTGTTTGGGGAGGGCGGGGAGGGGATTTGTTGGAACCCGGAAGTGGGAGTCGGAAACCCGGAAGTGGGAGTCGGAAACCGGAAGTGAGGGGGAGAGGAGCGGGGGAGGCGGGAAAAGGCGCCCGAGGGGGTGAAAGGGTGTAAAAAAGTGTTTGGGGAGGGCGGGGTAGGGGATTTGTTGGAACCCGGAAGTGGGAGTCGGAAACCCGGAAGTGGGAGGCGGAAACCGGAAGTGAGGGGGAGAGGAGCGGGGGAGGCGGGAAAAGGCGCCCGAGGGGGTGAAAGGGTGTAAAAAAGTGTTTGGGGAGGGCGGGGAGGGGATTTGTTGGAACCCGGAAGTGGGAGTCGGAAACCCGGAAGTGGGAGGCGGAAACCGGAAGTGAGGGGGAGAGGAGCGGGGGAGGCGGGAAAAGGCGCCCGAGGGGGTGAAAGGGTGTAAAAAAGTGTTTGGGGAGGGCGGGGAGGGGATTTGTTGGAACCCGGAAGTGGGAGGCGGAAACCCGGAAGTGGGAGGCCGAAACCGGAAGTGAGGGGGAGAGGAGCGGGGGAGGCGGGAAAAGGCGTCCGAGGGGGTGAAACGGTGTCAAAAAGTGTTTGGGGAGGGCGGGGAGGGGATTTGTTGGAACCCGGAAGTGGGAGTCGGAAACCCGGAAGTGGGAGGCGGAAACCGGAAGTGAGGGGGAGAGGAGCGGGGGAGGCGGGAAAAGGCGCCCGAGGGGGTGAAACGGTGTAAAAAAGTGTTTGGGGAGGGCGGGGAGGGGATTTGTTGGAACCCGGAAGTGGGAGGCGGAAACCCGGAAGTGGGAGGCGGAAACCGGAAGTGAGGGGGAGAGGAGCGGGGGAGGCGGGAAAAGGCGCCCGAGGTGGGGAAACGGTGTAAAAAAGTGTTTGGGGAGGGCGGGGAGGGGATTTGTTGGAACCCGGAAGTGGGAGGCGGAAACCCGGAAGTGGGAGGCGGAAACCGGAAGTGAGGGGGAGAGGAGCGGGGGAGGCGGGAAAAGGCGTGTGAGGGGGTGAAAGGGTGTAAAAAAGTGTTTGGGGAGGGCGGGGAGGGGATTTGTTGGAACCCGGAAGTGGGAGGCGGAAACCCGGAAGTGGGAGGCGGAAACCGGAAGTGAGGGGGAGAGGAGCGGGGGAGGCGGGAAAAGGCGCCCGAGGGGGTGAAAGGGTGTAAAAAAGTGTTTGGGGAGGGCGGGGAGGGGATTTGTTGGAACCCAGAAGTGGGAGTCGGAAACCCGGAAGTGGGAGGCGGAAACCGGAAGTGAGGGGGAGAGGAGCGGGGGAGGCGGGAAAAGGCGTCCGAGGGGGTGAAACGGTGTAAAAAAGTGTTTGGGGAGGGCGGGGAGGGGATTTGTTGGAACCCGGAAGTGGGAGTCGGAAACCCGGAAGTGGGAGGCGGAAACCGGAAGTGAGGGGGAGAGGAGCGGGGGAGGCGGGAAAAGGCGCCCGAGGGGGTGAAACGGTGTCAAAAAGTGTTCGGGGAGGGCGGGGAGGGGATTTGTTGGAACCCGGAAGTGGGAGTCGTAAACCCGGAAGTGGGAGGCGGAAACCGGAAGTGAGGGGGAGAGGAGCGGGGGAGGCGGGAAAAGGCGCCCGAGGTGGGGAAACGGTGTAAAAAAGTGTTTGGGGAGGGCGGGGAGGGGATTTGTTGGAACCCGGAAGTGGGAGTCGGAAACCCGGAAGTGGGAGGCGGAAACCGGAAGTGAGGGGGAGAGGAGCGGGGGAGGCGGGAAAAGGCGTCCGAGGGGGTGAAAGGGTGTAAAAAAGTGTTTGGGGAGGGCGGGGAGGGGATTTGTTGGAACCCGGAAGTGGGAGTCGGAAACCCGGAAGTGGGAGTCGGAAACCGGAAGTGAGGGGGAGAGGAGCGGGGGAGGCGGGAAAAGGCGCCCGAGGGGGTGAAAGGGTGTAAAAAAGTGTTTGGGGAGGGCGGGGTAGGGGATTTGTTGGAACCCGGAAGTGGGAGTCGGAAACCCGGAAGTGGGAGGCGGAAACCGGAAGTGAGGGGGAGAGGAGCGGGGGAGGCGGGAAAAGGCGTGCGAGGGGGTGAAAGGGTGTAAAAAAGTGTTTGGGGAGGGCGGGGAGGGGATTTGTTGGAACCCGGAAGTGGGAGGCGGAAACCCGGAAGTGGGAGGCGGAAACCGGAAGTGAGGGGGAGAGGAGCGGGGGAGGCGGGAAAAGGCGCCCGAGGGAGTGAAAGGGTGTAAAAAAGTGTTTGGGGAGGGCGGGGAGGGGATTTGTTGGAACCCGGAAGTGGGAGTCGGAAACCCGGAAGTGGGAGGCGGAAACCGGAAGTGAGGGGGAGAGGAGCGGGGGAGGCGGGAAAAGGCGCCCGAGGGGGTGAAACGGTGTCAAAAAGTGTTTGGGGAGGGCGGGGAGGGGATTTGTTGGAACCCGGAAGTGGGAGGCGGAAACCCGGAAGTGGGAGGCGGAAACCGGAAGTGAGGGGGAGAGGAGCGGGGGAGGCGGGAAAAGGCGTGCGAGGGGGAGAAACGGTGTAAAAAAGTGTTTGGGGAGGGCGGGGAGGGGATTTGTTGGAACCCGGAAGTGGGAGTCGTAAACCCGGAAGTGGGAGGCGGAAACCGGAAGTGAGGGGGAGAGGAGCGGGGGAGGCGTGAAAAGGCGCCCGAGGGGGTGAAAGGGTGTAAAAAAGTGTTTGGGGAGGGCGGGGAGGGGATTTGTTGGAACCCGGAAGTGGGAGGCGGAAACCCGGAAGTGGGAGGCGGAAACCGGAAGTGAGGGGGAGAGGAGCGGGGGAGGCGGGAAAAGGCGCGCGAGGGGGTGAAACGGTGTCAAAAAGTGTTTGGGGAGGGCGGGGAGGGGATTTGTTGGAACCCGGAAGTGGGAGTCGGAAACCCGGAAGTGGGAGGCGGAAACCGGAAGTGAGGGGGAGAGGAGCGGGGGAGGCGGGAAAAGGCGCCCGAGGGGGTGAAAGGGTGTAAAAAAGTGTTTGGGGAGGGCGGGGAGGGGATTTGTTGGAACCCGGAAGTGGGAGTCGGAAACCCGGAAGTGGGAGGCGGAAACCGGAAGTGAGGGGGAGAGGAGCGGGGGAGGCGGGAAAAGGCGCCCGAGGTGGGGAAACGGTGTAAAAAAGTGTTTGGGGAGGGCGGGGAGGGGATTTGTTGGAACCCGGAAGTGGGAGGCGGAAACCCGGAAGTGGGAGGCGGAAACCGGAAGTGAGGGGGAGAGGAGCGGGGGAGGCGGGAAAAGGCGCCCGAGGGGGTGAAAGGGTGTAAAAAAGTGTTTGGGGAGGGCGGGGAGGGGATTTGTTGGAACCCGGAAGTGGGAGTCGGAAACCCGGAAGTGGGAGGCGGAAACCGGAAGTGAGGGGGAGAGGAGCGGGGGAGGCGGGAAAAGGCGCCCGAGGGGGTGAAAGGGTGTAAAAAAGTGTTTGGGGAGGGCGGGGAGGGGATTTGTTGGAACCCGGAAGTGGGAGTCGGAAACCCGGAAGTGGGAGGCGGAAACCGGAAGTGAGGGGGAGAGGAGCGGGGGAGGCGGGAAAAGGCGTCCGAGGGGGTGAAACGGTGTAAAAAAGTGTTTGGGGAGGGCGGGGAGGGGATTTGTTGGAACCCGGAAGTGGGAGTCGGAAACCCGGAAGTGGGAGGCGGAAACCGGAAGTGAGGGGGAGAGGAGCGGGGGAGGCGGGAAAAGGCGCCCGAGGGGGTGAAACGGTGTCAAAAAGTGTTCGGGGAGGGCGGGGAGGGGATTTGTTGGAACCCGGAAGTGGGAGTCGTAAACCCGGAAGTGGGAGGCGGAAACCGGAAGTGAGGGGGAGAGGAGCGGGGGAGGCGGGAAAAGGCGCCCGAGGTGGGGAAACGGTGTAAAAAAGTGTTTGGGGAGGGCGGGGAGGGGATTTGTTGGAACCCGGAAGTGGGAGTCGGAAACCCGGAAGTGGGAGGCGGAAACCGGAAGTGAGGGGGAGAGGAGCGGGGGAGGCGGGAAAAGGCGTCCGAGGGGGTGAAAGGGTGTAAAAAAGTGTTTGGGGAGGGCGGGGAGGGGATTTGTTGGAACCCGGAAGTGGGAGTCGGAAACCCGGAAGTGGGAGTCGGAAACCGGAAGTGAGGGGGAGAGGAGCGGGGGAGGCGGGAAAAGGCGCCCGAGGGGGTGAAAGGGTGTAAAAAAGTGTTTGGGGAGGGCGGGGTAGGGGATTTGTTGGAACCCGGAAGTGGGAGTCGGAAACCCGGAAGTGGGAGGCGGAAACCGGAAGTGAGGGGGAGAGGAGCGGGGGAGGCGGGAAAAGGCGTGCGAGGGGGTGAAAGGGTGTAAAAAAGTGTTTGGGGAGGGCGGGGAGGGGATTTGTTGGAACCCGGAAGTGGGAGGCGGAAACCCGGAAGTGGGAGGCGGAAACCGGAAGTGAGGGGGAGAGGAGCGGGGGAGGCGGGAAAAGGCGTGCGAGGGGGAGAAACGGTGTAAAAAAGTGTTTGGGGAGGGCGGGGAGGGGATTTGTTGGAACCCGGAAGTGGGAGGCGGAAACCCGGAAGTGGGAGGCCGAAACCGGAAGTGAGGGGGAGAGGAGCGGGGGAGGCGTGAAAAGGCGTCCGAGGGGGTGAAACGGTGTAAAAAAGTGTTTGGGGAGGGCGGGGAGGGGATTTGTTGGAACCCGGAAGTGGGAGTCGGAAACCCGGAAGTGGGAGGCGGAAACCGGAAGTGAGGGGGAGAGGAGCGGGGGAGGCGGGAAAAGGCGTGCGAGGGGGTGAAAGGGTGTAAAAAAGTGTTTGGGGAGGGCGGGGAGGGGATTTGTTGGAACCCGGAAGTGGGAGGCGGAAACCCGGAAGTGGGAGGCGGAAACCGGAAGTGAGGGGGAGAGGAGCGGGGGAGGCGGGAAAAGGCGCCCGAGGTGGGGAAACGGTGTAAAAAAGTGTTTGGGGAGGGCGGGGAGGGGATTTGTTGGAACCCGGAAGTGGGAGTCGGAAACCCGGAAGTGGGAGGCGGAAACCGGAAGTGAGGGGGAGAGGAGCGGGGGAGGCGGGAAAAGGCGCCCGAGGGGGTGAAAGGGTGTAAAAAAGTGTTTGGGGAGGGCGGGGAGGGGATTTGTTGGAACCCGGAAGTGGGAGTCGGAAACCCGGAAGTGGGAGGCGGAAACCGGAAGTGAGGGGGAGAGGAGCGGGGGAGGCGGGAAAAGGCGTCCGAGGGGGTGAAAGGGTGTAAAAAAGTGTTTGGGGAGGGCGGGGAGGGGATTTGTTGGAACCCGGAAGTGGGAGGCGGAAACCCGGAAGTGGGAGGCGGAAACCGGAAGTGAGGGGGAGAGGAGCGGGGGAGGCGGGAAAAGGCGTCCGAGGGGGTGAAACGGTGTCAAAAAGTGTTTGGGGAGGGCGGGGGAGGGGATTGGGTGGAACCCGGAAGTGGGAGGCGGAAACCCGGAAGTGGGAGGCGGAAACCGGAAGTGAGGGGGAGAGGAGCGGGGGAGGCGGGAAAAGGCGCCCGAGGGGGTGAAAGGGTGTAAAAAAGTGTTTGGGGAGGGCGGGGAGGGGATTTGTTGGAACCCGGAAGTGGGAGTCGGAAACCCGGAAGTGGGAGGCGGAAACCGGAAGTGAGGGGGAGAGGAGCGGGGGAGGCGGGAAAAGGCGTGTGAGGGGGTGAAAGGGTGTAAAAAAGTGTTTGGGGAGGGCGGGGAGGGGATTTGTTGGAACCCGGAAGTGGGAGTCGGAAACCCGGAAGTGGGAGGCGGAAACCGGAAGTGAGGGGGAGAGGAGCGGGGGAGGCGGGAAAAGGCGCCCGAGGGGGTGAAAGGGTGTAAAAAAGTGTTTAGGGAGGGCGGGGAGGGGATTTGTTGGAACCCGGAAGTGGGAGGCGGAAACCCGGAAGTGGGAGGCGGAAACCGGAAGTGAGGGGGAGAGGAGCGGGGGAGGCGGGAAAAGGCGCCCGAGGTGGGGAAACGGTGTAAAAAAGTGTTTGGGGAGGGCGGGGAGGGGATTTGTTGGAACCCGGAAGTGGGAGGCGGAAACCCGGAAGTGGGAGGCGGAAACCGGAAGTGAGGGGGAGAGGAGCGGGGGAGGCGGGAAAAGGCGTCCGAGGGGGTGAAACGGTGTCAAAAAGTGTTTGGGGAGGGCGGGGAGGGGATTTGTTGGAACCCGGAAGTGGGAGGCGGAAACCCGGAAGTGGGAGGCGGAAACCGGAAGTGAGGGGGAGAGGAGCGGGGGAGGCGGGAAAAGGCGCCCGAGGTGGGGAAACGGTGTAAAAAAGTGTTTGGGGAGGGCGGGGAGGGGATTTGTTGGAACCCGGAAGTGGGAGTCGGAAACCCGGAAGTGGGAGGCGGAAACCGGAAGTGAGGGGGAGAGGAGCGGGGGAGGCGGGAAAAGGCGCCCGAGGGGGTGAAACGGTGTAAAAAAGTGTTTGGGGAGGGCGGGGAGGGGATTTGTTGGAACCCGGAAGTGGGAGTCGGAAACCCGGAAGTGGGAGGCGGAAACCGGAAGTGAGGGGGAGAGGAGCGGGGGAGGCGGGAAAAGGCGTCCGAGGGGGTGAAAGGGTGTAAAAAAGTGTTTGGGGAGGGCGGGGAGGGGATTTGTTGGAACCCGGAAGTGGGAGTCGGAAACCCGGAAGTGGGAGGCGGAAACCGGAAGTGAGGGGGAGAGGAGCGGGGGAGGCGGGAAAAGGCGTCCGAGGGGGTGAAACGGTGTCAAAAAGTGTTTGGGGAGGGCGGGGGAGGGGATTGGGTGGAACCCGGAAGTGGGAGGCGGAAACCCGGAAGTGGGAGGCGGAAACCGGAAGTGAGGGGGAGAGGAGCGGGGGAGGCGGGAAAAGGCGCCCGAGGGGGTGAAAGGGTGTAAAAAAGTGTTTGGGGAGGGCGGGGAGGGGATTTGTTGGAACCCGGAAGTGGGAGTCGGAAACCCGGAAGTGGGAGGCGGAAACCGGAAGTGAGGGGGAGAGGAGCGGGGGAGGCGGGAAAAGGCGCCCGAGGGGGTGAAAGGGTGTAAAAAAGTGTTTGGGGAGGGCGGGGAGGGGATTTGTTGGAACCCGGAAGTGGGAGTCGGAAACCCGGAAGTGGGAGGCGGAAACCGGAAGTGAGGGGGAGAGGAGCGGGGGAGGCGGGAAAAGGCGCCCGAGGGGGTGAAAGGGTGTAAAAAAGTGTTTGGGGAGGGCGGGGAGGGGATTTGTTGGAACCCGGAAGTGGGAGTCGTAAACCCGGAAGTGGGAGGCGGAAACCGGAAGTGAGGGGGAGAGGAGCGGGGGAGGCGGGAAAAGGCGCCCGAGGTGGGGAAACGGTGTAAAAAAGTGTTTGGGGAGGGCGGGGAGGGGATTTGTTGGAACCCGGAAGTGGGAGTCGGAAACCCGGAAGTGGGAGGCGGAAACCGGAAGTGAGGGGGAGAGGAGCGGGGGAGGCGGGAAAAGGCGCCCGAGGGGGTGAAAGGGTGTAAAAAAGTGTGTGGGGAGGGCGGGGAGGGGATTTGTTGGAACCCGGAAGTGGGAGTCGGAAACCCGGAAGTGGGAGGCGGAAACCGGAAGTGAGGGGGAGAGGAGCGGGGGAGGCGGGAAAAGGCGTCCGAGGGGGAGAAACGGTGTAAAAAAGTGTTTGGGGAGGGCGGGGAGGGGATTTGTTGGAACCCGGAAGTGGGAGTCGGAAACCCGGAAGTGGGAGGCCGAAACCGGAAGTGAGGGGGAGAGGAGCGGGGGAGGCGTGAAAAGGCGTCCGAGGGGGTGAAACGGTGTAAAAAAGTGTTTGGGGAGGGCGGGGAGGGGATTTGTTGGAACCCGGAAGTGGGAGTCGGAAACCCGGAAGTGGGAGGCGGAAACCGGAAGTGAGGGGGAGAGGAGCGGGGGAGGCGGGAAAAGGCGTGCGAGGGGGTGAAAGGGTGTAAAAAAGTGTTTGGGGAGGGCGGGGAGGGGATTTGTTGGAACCCGGAAGTGGGAGTCGGAAACCCGGAAGTGGGAGGCGGAAACCGGAAGTGAGGGGGAGAGGAGCGGGGGAGGCGGGAAAAGGCGTCCGAGGGGGTGAAAGGGTGTAAAAAAGTGTTTGGGGAGGGCGGGGAGGGGATTTGTTGGAACCCGGAAGTGGGAGGCGGAAACCCGGAAGTGGGAGGCGGAAACCGGAAGTGAGGGGGAGAGGAGCGGGGGAGGCGGGAAAAGGCGCCCGAGGGGGTGAAAGGGTGTAAAAAAGTGTTTGGGGAGGGCGGGGAGGGGATTTGTTGGAACCCGGAAGTGGGAGGCGGAAACCCGGAAGTGGGAGGCGGAAACCGGAAGTGAGGGGGAGAGGAGCGGGGGAGGCGGGAAAAGGCGTGCGAGGGGGTGAAACGGTGTAAAAAAGTGTTTGGGGAGGGCGGGGAGGGGATTTGTTGGAACCTGGAAGTGGGAGGCGGAAACCCGGAAGTGGGAGGCGGAAACCGGAAGTGAGGGGGAGAGGAGCGGGGGAGGCGGGAAAAGGCGCCCGAGGGGGTGAAACGGTGTAAAAAAGTGTTTGGGGAGGGCGGGGAGGGGATTTGTTGGAACCCGGAAGTGGGAGTCGGAAACCCGGAAGTGGGAGGCGGAAACCGGAAGTGAGGGGGAGAGGAGCGGGGGAGGCGGGAAAAGGCGTCCGAGGGGGTGAAACGGTGTCAAAAAGTGTTCGGGGAGGGCGGGGAGGGGATTTGTTGGAACCCGGAAGTGGGAGTCGTAAACCCGGAAGTGGGAGGCGGAAACCGGAAGTGAGGGGGAGAGGAGCGGGGGAGGCGGGAAAAGGCGCCCGAGGTGGGGAAACGGTGTAAAAAAGTGTTTGGGGAGGGCGGGGAGGGGATTTGTTGGAACCCGGAAGTGGGAGTCGGAAACCCGGAAGTGGGAGGCGGAAACCGGAAGTGAGGGGGAGAGGAGCGGGGGAGGCGGGAAAAGGCGTCCGAGGGGGTGAAAGGGTGTAAAAAAGTGTTTGGGGAGGGCGGGGAGGGGATTTGTTGGAACCCGGAAGTGGGAGTCGGTAACCCGGAAGTGGGAGTCGGAAACCGGAAGTGAGGGGGAGAGGAGCGGGGGAGGCGGGAAAAGGCGCCCGAGGGGGTGAAAGGGTGTAAAAAAGTGTTTGGGGAGGGCGGGGTAGGGGATTTGTTGGAACCCGGAAGTGGGAGTCGGAAACCCGGAAGTGGGAGGCGGAAACCGGAAGTGAGGGGGAGAGGAGCGGGGGAGGCGGGAAAAGGCGTGCGAGGGGGTGAAAGGGTGTAAAAAAGTGTTTGGGGAGGGCGGGGAGGGGATTTGTTGGAACCCGGAAGTGGGAGGCGGAAACCCGGAAGTGGGAGGCGGAAACCGGAAGTGAGGGGGAGAGGAGCGGGGGAGGCGGGAAAAGGCGCGCGAGGGGGTGAAAGGGTGTAAAAAAGTGTTTGGGGAGGGCGGGGAGGGGATTTGTTGGAACCCGGAAGTGGGAGGCGGAAACCCGGAAGTGGGAGGCGGAAACCGGAAGTGAGGGGGAGAGGAGCGGGGGAGGCGGGAAAAGGCGCCCGAGGGGGTGAAACGGTGTCAAAAAGTGTTTGGGGAGGGCGGGGAGGGGATTTGTTGGAACCCGGAAGTGGGAGGCGGAAACCCGGAAGTGGGAGGCGGAAACCGGAAGTGAGGGGGAGAGGAGCGGGGGAGGCGGGAAAAGGCGTGCGAGGGGGAGAAACGGTGTAAAAAAGTGTTTGGGGAGGGCGGGGAGGGGATTTGTTGGAACCCGGAAGTGGGAGGCGGAAACCCGGAAGTGGGAGGCCGAAACCGGAAGTGAGGGGGAGAGGAGCGGGGGAGGCGTGAAAAGGCGTCCGAGGGGGTGAAACGGTGTAAAAAAGTGTTTGGGGAGGGCGGGGAGGGGATTTGTTGGAACCCGGAAGTGGGAGTCGGAAACCCGGAAGTGGGAGGCGGAAACCGGAAGTGAGGGGGAGAGGAGCGGGGGAGGCGGGAAAAGGCGTGCGAGGGGGTGAAAGGGTGTAAAAAAGTGTTTGGGGAGGGCGGGGAGGGGATTTGTTGGAACCCGGAAGTGGGAGTCGGAAACCCGGAAGTGGGAGGCGGAAACCGGAAGTGAGGGGGAGAGGAGCGGGGGAGGCGGGAAAAGGCGTCCGAGGGGGTGAAAGGGTGTAAAAAAGTGTTTGGGGAGGGCGGGGAGGGGATTTGTTGGAACCCGGAAGTGGGAGGCGGAAACCCGGAAGTGGGAGGCGGAAACCGGAAGTGAGGGGGAGAGGAGCGGGGGAGGCGGGAAAAGGCGCGCGAGGGGGTGAAAGGGTGTAAAAAAGTGTTTGGGGAGGGCGGGGAGGGGATTTGTTGGAACCCGGAAGTGGGAGGCGGAAACCCGGAAGTGGGAGGCGGAAACCGGAAGTGAGGGGGAGAGGAGCGGGGGAGGCGGGAAAAGGCGCCCGAGGGGGTGAAACGGTGTCAAAAAGTGTTTGGGGAGGGCGGGGAGGGGATTTGTTGGAACCCGGAAGTGGGAGGCGGAAACCCGGAAGTGGGAGGCGGAAACCGGAAGTGAGGGGGAGAGGAGCGGGGGAGGCGGGAAAAGGCGTGCGAGGGGGAGAAACGGTGTAAAAAAGTGTTTGGGGAGGGCGGGGAGGGGATTTGTTGGAACCCGGAAGTGGGAGGCGGAAACCCGGAAGTGGGAGGCCGAAACCGGAAGTGAGGGGGAGAGGAGCGGGGGAGGCGTGAAAAGGCGTCCGAGGGGGTGAAACGGTGTAAAAAAGTGTTTGGGGAGGGCGGGGAGGGGATTTGTTGGAACCCGGAAGTGGGAGTCGGAAACCCGGAAGTGGGAGGCGGAAACCGGAAGTGAGGGGGAGAGGAGCGGGGGAGGCGGGAAAAGGCGTGCGAGGGGGTGAAAGGGTGTAAAAAAGTGTTTGGGGAGGGCGGGGAGGGGATTTGTTGGAACCCGGAAGTGGGAGTCGGAAACCCGGAAGTGGGAGGCGGAAACCGGAAGTGAGGGGGAGAGGAGCGGGGGAGGCGGGAAAAGGCGTCCGAGGGGGTGAAAGGGTGTAAAAAAGTGTTTGGGGAGGGCGGGGAGGGGATTTGTTGGAACCCGGAAGTGGGAGGCGGAAACCCGGAAGTGGGAGGCGGAAACCGGAAGTGAGGGGGAGAGGAGCGGGGGAGGCGGGAAAAGGCGCCCGAGGAGGTGAAAGGGTGTAAAAAAGTGTTTGGGGAGGGCGGGGAGGGGATTTGTTGGAACCCGGAAGTGGGAGGCGGAAACCCGGAAGTGGGAGGCGGAAACCGGAAGTGAGGGGGAGAGGAGCGGGGGAGGCGGGAAAAGGCGCCCGAGGGTGTGAAACGGTGTAAAAAAGTGTTTGGGGAGGGCGGGGAGGGGATTTGTTGGAACCCGGAAGTGGGAGTCGGAAACCCGGAAGTGGGAGGCGGAAACCGGAAGTGAGGGGGAGAGGAGCGGGGGAGGCGGGAAAAGGCGCCCGAGGGGGTGAAACGGTGTAAAAAAGTGTTTGGGGAGGGCGGGGAGGGGATTTGTTGGAACCCGGAAGTGGGAGTCGGAAACCCGGAAGTGGGAGGCGGAAACCGGAAGTGAGGGGGAGAGGAGCGGGGGAGGCGGGAAAAGGCGTCCGAGGGGGTGAAACGGTGTCAAAAAGTGTTCGGGGAGGGCGGGGAGGGGATTTGTTGGAACCCGGAAGTGGGAGTCGTAAACCCGGAAGTGGGAGGCGGAAACCGGAAGTGAGGGGGAGAGGAGCGGGGGAGGCGGGAAAAGGCGCCCGAGGTGGGGAAACGGTGTAAAAAAGTGTTTGGGGAGGGCGGGGAGGGGATTTGTTGGAACCCGGAAGTGGGAGGCGGAAACCCGGAAGTGGGAGGCGGAAACCGGAAGTGAGGGGGAGAGGAGCGGGGGAGGCGGGAAAAGGCGTCCGAGGGGGTGAAAGGGTGTAAAAAAGTGTTTGGGGAGGGCGGGGAGGGGATTTGTTGGAACCCGGAAGTGGGAGTCGGTAACCCGGAAGTGGGAGTCGGAAACCGGAAGTGAGGGGGAGAGGAGCGGGGGAGGCGGGAAAAGGCGCCCGAGGGGGTGAAAGGGTGTAAAAAAGTGTTTGGGGAGGGCGGGGTAGGGGATTTGTTGGAACCCGGAAGTGGGAGTCGGAAACCCGGAAGTGGGAGGCGGAAACCGGAAGTGAGGGGGAGAGGAGCGGGGGAGGCGGGAAAAGGCGTGCGAGGGGGTGAAAGGGTGTAAAAAAGTGTTTGGGGAGGGCGGGGAGGGGATTTGTTGGAACCCGGAAGTGGGAGGCGGAAACCCGGAAGTGGGAGGCGGAAACCGGAAGTGAGGGGGAGAGGAGCGGGGGAGGCGGGAAAAGGCGCCCGAGGGGGTGAAAGGGTGTAAAAAAGTGTTTGGGGAGGGCGGGGAGGGGATTTGTTGGAACCCGGAAGTGGGAGTCGGAAACCCGGAAGTGGGAGGCGGAAACCGGAAGTGAGGGGGAGAGGAGCGGGGGAGGCGGGAAAAGGCGCCCGAGGGGGTGAAACGGTGTCAAAAAGTGTTTGGGGAGGGCGGGGAGGGGATTTGTTGGAACCCGGAAGTGGGAGTCGGAAACCCGGAAGTGGGAGGCGGAAACCGGAAGTGAGGGGGAGAGGAGCGGGGGAGGCGGGAAAAGGCGCCCGAGGGGGTGAAAGGGTGTAAAAAAGTGTTTGGGGAGGGCGGGGAGGGGATTTGTTGGAACCCGGAAGTGGGAGTCGGAAACCCGGAAGTGGGAGGCGGAAACCGGAAGTGAGGGGGAGAGGAGCGGGGGAGGCGGGAAAAGGCGTGCGAGGGGGTGAAAGGGTGTAAAAAAGTGTTTGGGGAGGGCGGGGAGGGGATTTGTTGGAACCCGGAAGTGGGAGTCGGAAACCCGGAAGTGGGAGGCGGAAACCGGAAGTGAGGGGGAGAGGAGCGGGGGAGGCGGGAAAAGGCGCCCGAGGGGGTGAAAGGGTGTAAAAAAGTGTTTGGGGAGGGCGGGGAGGGGATTTGTTGGAACCCGGAAGTGGGAGTCGGAAACCCGGAAGTGGGAGGCGGAAACCGGAAGTGAGGGGGAGAGGAGCGGGGGAGGCGGGAAAAGGCGCCCGAGGGGGTGAAACGGTGTCAAAAAGTGTTTGGGGAGGGCGGGGAGGGGATTTGTTGGAACCCGGAAGTGGGAGGCGGAAACCCGGAAGTGGGAGGCGGAAACCGGAAGTGAGGGGGAGAGGAGCGGGGGAGGCGGGAAAAGGCGCCCGAGGGGGTGAAAGGGTGTAAAAAAGTGTTTGGGGAGGGCGGGGAGGGGATTTGTTGGAACCCGGAAGTGGGAGTCGGAAACCCGGAAGTGGGAGGCGGAAACCGGAAGTGAGGGGGAGAGGAGCGGGGGAGGTGGGAAAAGGCGCCCGAGGGGGTGAAAGGGTGTAAAAAAGTGTTTGGGGAGGGCGGGGAGGGGATTTGTTGGAACCCGGAAGTGGGAGGCGGAAACCCGGAAGTGGGAGGCGGAAACCGGAAGTGAGGGGGAGAGGAGCGGGGGAGGCGGGAAAAGGCGTGTGAGGGGGTGAAACGGTGTCAAAAAGTGTTTGGGGAGGGCGGGGAGGGGATTTGTTGGAACCCGGAAGTGGGAGTCGGAAACCCGGAAGTGGGAGGCGGAAACCGGAAGTGAGGGGGAGAGGAGCGGGGGAGGCGGGAAAAGGCGCGCGAGGGGGTGAAACGGTGTCAAAAAGTGTTTGGGGAGGGCGGGGAGGGGATTTGTTGGAACCCGGAAGTGGGAGGCGGAAACCCGGAAGTGGGAGGCGGAAACCGGAAGTGAGGGGGAGAGGAGCGGGGGAGGCGGGAAAAGGCGTGCGAGGGGGTGAAACGGTGTCAAAAAGTGTTTGGGGAGGGCGGGGAGGGGATTTGTTGGAACCCGGAAGTGGGAGTCGGAAACCCGGAAGTGGGAGGCGGAAACCGGAAGTGAGGGGGAGAGGAGCGGGGGAGGCGGGAAAAGGCGCCCGAGGGGGTGAAAGGGTGTAAAAAAGTGTTTGGGGAGGGCGGGGAGGGGATTTGTTGGAACCCGGAAGTGGGAGTCGGAAACCCGGAAGTGGGAGGCGGAAACCGGAAGTGAGGGGGAGAGGAGCGGGGGAGGCGGGAAAAGGCGCCCGAGGGGGTGAAAGGGTGTAAAAAAGTGTTTGGGGAGGGCGGGGAGGGGATTTGTTGGAACCCGGAAGTGGGAGTCGGAAACCCGGAAGTGGGAGGCGGAAACCGGAAGTGAGGGGGAGAGGAGCGGGGGAGGCGGGAAAAGGCGCCCGAGGGGGTGAAAGGGTGTAAAAAAGTGTTTGGGGAGGGCGGGGAGGGGATTTGTTGGAACCCGGAAGTGGGAGGCGGAAACCCGGAAGTGGGAGGCGGAAACCGGAAGTGAGGGGGAGAGGAGCGGGGGAGGCGGGAAAAGGCACGCGAGGGGGTGAAACGGTGTAAAAAAGTGTTTGGGGAGGGCGGGGGAGGGGATTTGTTGGAACCCGGAAGTGGGAGTCGGAAACCCGGAAGTGGGAGGCGGAAACCGGAAGTGAGGGGGAGAGGAGCGGGGGAGGCGGGAAAAGGCGCCCGAGGGGGTGAAAGGGTGTAAAAAAGTGTTTGGGGAGGGCGGGGAGGGGATTTGTTGGAACCCGGAAGTGGGAGGCGGAAACCCGGAAGTGGGAGGCGGAAACCGGAAGTGAGGGGGAGAGGAGCGGGGGAGGCGGGAAAAGGCGTGCGAGGGGGAGAAAGGGTGTAAAAAAGTGTTTGGGGAGGGCGGGGAGGGGATTTGTTGGAACCCGGAAGTGGGAGTCGGAAACCCGGAAGTGGGAGGCGGAAACCGGAAGTGAGGGGGAGAGGAGCGGGGGAGGCGGGAAAAGGCGCCCGAGGGGGTGAAAGGGTGTAAAAAAGTGTTTGGGGAGGGCGGGGAGGGGATTTGTTGGAACCCGGAAGTGGGAGTCGGAAACCCGGAAGTGGGAGGCGGAAACCGGAAGTGAGGGGGAGAGGAGCGGGGGAGGCGGGAAAAGGCGTGCGAGGGGGTGAAAGGGTGTAAAAAAGTGTTTGGGGAGGGCGGGGAGGGGATTTGTTGGAACCCGGAAGTGGGAGTCGGAAACCCGGAAGTGGGAGGCGGAAACCGGAAGTGAGGGGGAGAGGAGCGGGGGAGGCGGGAAAAGGCGTGCGAGGGGGTGAAAGGGTGTAAAAAAGTGTTTGGGGAGGGCGGGGAGGGGATTTGTTGGAACCCGGAAGTGGGAGTCAGAAACCCGGAAGTGGGAGGCGGAAACCGGAAGTGAGGGGGAGAGGAGCGGGGGAGGCGGGAAAAGGCGTGTGAGGGTGTGAAACGGTGTAAAAAAGTGTTTGGGGAGGGCGGGGAGGGGATTTGTTGGAACCCGGAAGTGGGAGGCGGAAACCCGGAAGTGGGAGGCGGAAACCGGAAGTGAGGGGGAGAGGAGCGGGGGAGGCGGGAAAAGGCGTGTGAGGGGGTGAAAGGGTGTAAAAAAGTGTTTGGGGAGGGCGGGGAGGGGATTTGTTGGAACCCGGAAGTGGGAGTCGGAAACCCGGAAGTGGGAGGCGGAAACCGGAAGTGAGGGGGAGAGGAGCGGGGGAGGCGGGAAAAGGCGCCCGAGGGGGTGAAACGGTGTAAAAAAGTGTTTGGGGAGGGCGGGGAGGGGATTTGTTGGAACCCGGAAGTGGGAGTCGTAAACCCGGAAGTGGGAGGCGGAAACCGGAAGTGAGGGGGAGAGGAGCGGGGGAGGCGGGAAAAGGCGTCCGAGGGGGTGAAAGGGTGTAAAAAAGTGTTCGGGGAGGGCGGGGAGGGGATTTGTTGGAACCCGGAAGTGGGAGTCGTAAACCCGGAAGTGGGAGGCGGAAACCGGAAGTGGGGGGAGAGGAGCGGGGGAGGCGGGAAAAGGCGCCCGAGGTGGGGAAACGGTGTAAAAAAGTGTTTGGGGAGGGCGGGGAGGGGATTTGTTGGAACCCGGAAGTGGGAGTCGGAAACCCGGAAGTGGGAGGCGGAAACCGGAAGTGAGGGGGAGAGGAGCGGGGGAGGCGGGAAAAGGCGTCCGAGGGGGTGAAAGGGTGTAAAAAAGTGTTTGGGGAGGGCGGGGAGGGGATTTGTTGGAACCCGGAAGTGGGAGTCGGAAACCCGGAAGTGGGAGGCGGAAACCGGAAGTGAGGGGGAGAGGAGCGGGGGAGGCGGGAAAAGGCGCCCGAGGGGGTGAAAGGGTGTAAAAAAGTGTGTGGGGAGGGCGGGGAGGGGATTTGTTGGAACCCGGAAGTGGGAGTCGGAAACCCGGAAGTGGGAGGCGGAAACCGGAAGTGAGGGGGAGAGGAGCGGGGGAGGCGGGAAAAGGCGTCCGAGGGGGAGAAACGGTGTAAAAAAGTGTTTGGGGAGGGCGGGGAGGGGATTTGTTGGAACCCGGAAGTGGGAGGCGGAAACCCGGAAGTGGGAGGCGGAAACCGGAAGTGAGGGGGAGAGGAGCGGGGGAGGCGGGAAAAGGCGCCCGAGGGGGTGAAAGGGTGTAAAAAAGTGTTTGGGGAGGGCGGGGAGGGGATTTGTTGGAACCCGGAAGTGGGAGGCGGAAACCCGGAAGTGGGAGGCGGAAACCGGAAGTGAGGGGGAGAGGAGCGGGGGAGGCGGGAAAAGGCGTGCGAGGGGGTGAAACGGTGTAAAAAAGTGTTTGGGGAGGGCGGGGAGGGGATTTGTTGGAACCCGGAAGTGGGAGGCGGAAACCCGGAAGTGGGAGGCGGAAACCGGAAGTGAGGGGGAGAGGAGCGGGGGAGGCGGGAAAAGGCGTGCGAGGGGGTGAAACGGTGTAAAAAAGTGTTTGGGGAGGGCGGGGAGGGGATTTGTTGGAACCCGGAAGTGGGAGTCGGAAACCCGGAAGTGGGAGGCGGAAACCGGAAGTGAGGGGGAGAGGAGCGGGGGAGGCGGGAAAAGGCGTCCGAGGGGGTGAAAGGGTGTAAAAAAGTGTTTGGGGAGGGCGGGGAGGGGATTTGTTGGAACCCGGAAGTGGGAGTCGGAAACCCGGAAGTGGGAGGCGGAAACCGGAAGTGAGGGGGAGAGGAGCGGGGGAGGCGGGAAAAGGCGCCCGAGGGGGTGAAACGGTGTCAAAAAGTGTTTGGGGAGGGCGGGGAGGGGATTTGTTGGAACCCGGAAGTGGGAGTCGGAAACCCGGAAGTGGGAGGCGGAAACCGGAAGTGAGGGGGAGAGGAGCGGGGGAGGCGGGAAAAGGCGTCCGAGGGGGTGAAAGGGTGTAAAAAAGTGTTTGGGGAGGGCGGGGAGGGGATTTGTTGGAACCCGGAAGTGGGAGTCGGAAACCCGGAAGTGGGAGGCGGAAACCGGAAGTGAGGGGGAGAGGAGCGGGGGAGGCGGGAAAAGGCGCGCGAGGGGGTGAAAGGGTGTAAAAAAGTGTTTGGGGAGGGCGGGGAGGGGATTTGTTGGAACCCGGAAGTGGGAGTCGGAAACCCGGAAGTGGGAGGCGGAAACCGGAAGTGAGGGGGAGAGGAGCGGGGGAGGCGGGAAAAGGCGCCCGAGGGGGTGAAAGGGTGTAAAAAAGTGTTTGGGGAGGGCGGGGAGGGGATTTGTTGGAACCCGGAAGTGGGAGGCGGAAACCCGGAAGTGGGAGGCGGAAACCGGAAGTGAGGGGGAGAGGAGCGGGGGAGGCGGGAAAAGGCGTGCGAGGGGGTGAAAGGGTGTAAAAAAGTGTTTGGGGAGGGCGGGGAGGGGATTTGTTGGAACCCGGAAGTGGGAGTCGTAAACCCGGAAGTGGGAGGCGGAAACCGGAAGTGAGGGGGAGAGGAGCGGGGGAGGCGGGAAAAGGCGCGCGAGGGGGTGAAAGGGTGTAAAAAAGTGTTTGGGGAGGGCGGGGAGGGGATTTGTTGGAACCCGGAAGTGGGAGTCGGAAACCCGGAAGTGGGAGGCGGAAACCGGAAGTGAGGGGGAGAGGAGCGGGGGAGGCGGGAAAAGGCGCCCGAGGTGGGGAAACGGTGTAAAAAAGTGTTTGGGGAGGGCGGGGAGGGGATTTGTTGGAACCCGGAAGTGGGAGTCGGAAACCCGGAAGTGGGAGGCGGAAACCGGAAGTGAGGGGGAGAGGAGCGGGGGAGGCGGGAAAAGGCGCGCGAGGGGGAGAAACGGTGTAAAAAAGTGTTTGGGGAGGGCGGGGAGGGGATTTGTTGGAACCCGGAAGTGGGAGGCGGAAACCCGGAAGTGGGAGGCGGAAACCGGAAGTGAGGGGGAGAGGAGCGGGGGAGGCGGGAAAAGGCGCCCGAGGTGGGGAAACGGTGTAAAAAAGTGTTTGGGGAGGGCGGGGAGGGGATTTGTTGGAACCCGGAAGTGGGAGGCGGAAACCCGGAAGTGGGAGGCGGAAACCGGAAGTGAGGGGGAGAGGAGCGGGGGAGGCGGGAAAAGGCGCCCGAGGGGGTGAAAGGGTGTAAAAAAGTGTTTGGGGAGGGCGGGGAGGGGATTTGTTGGAACCCGGAAGTGGGAGGCGGAAACCCGGAAGTGGGAGGCGGAAACCGGAAGTGAGGGGGAGAGGAGCGGGGGAGGCGGGAAAAGGCGCCCGAGGGGGTGAAAGGGTGTAAAAAAGTGTTTGGGGAGGGCGGGGAGGGGATTTGTTGGAACCCGGAAGTGGGAGTCGGAAACCCGGAAGTGGGAGGCGGAAACCGGAAGTGAGGGGGAGAGGAGCGGGGGAGGCGGGAAAAGGCGTGCGAGGGGGTGAAAGGGTGTAAAAAAGTGTTTGGGGAGGGCGGGGAGGGGATTTGTTGGAACCCGGAAGTGGGAGTCGGAAACCCGGAAGTGGGAGGCGGAAACCGGAAGTGAGGGGGAGAGGAGCGGGGGAGGCGGGAAAAGGCGCGCGAGGGGGTGAAACGGTATAAAAAAGTGTTTGGGGAGGGCGGGGGAGGGGATTTGTTGGAACCCGGAAGTGGGAGGCGGAAACCCGGAAGTGGGAGGCGGAAACCGGAAGTGAGGGGGAGAGGAGCGGGGGAGGCGGGAAAAGGCGCGCGAGGGGGTGAAAGGGTGTAAAAAAGTGTTTGGGGAGGGCGGGGAGGGGATTTGTTGGAACCCGGAAGTGGGAGTCGGAAACCCGGAAGTGGGAGGCGGAAACCGGAAGTGAGGGGGAGAGGAGCGGGGGAGGCGGGAAAAGGCGCCCGAGGGGGTGAAAGGGTGTAAAAAAGTGTTTGGGGAGGGCGGGGAGGGGATTTGTTGGAACCCGGAAGTGGGAGGCGGAAACCCGGAAGTGGGAGGCGGAAACCGGAAGTGAGGGGGAGAGGAGCGGGGGAGGCGGGAAAAGGCGCCCGAGGGGGTGAAAGGGTGTAAAAAAGTGTTTGGGGAGGGCGGGGAGGGGATTTGTTGGAACCCGGAAGTGGGAGGCGGAAACCCGGAAGTGGGAGGCGGAAACCGGAAGTGAGGGGGAGAGGAGCGGGGGAGGCGGGAAAAGGCGCCCGAGGGGGTGAAAGGGTGTAAAAAAGTGTTTGGGGAGGGCGGGGAGGGGATTTGTTGGAACCCGGAAGTGGGAGTCGGAAACCCGGAAGTGGGAGGCGGAAACCGGAAGTGAGGGGGAGAGGAGCGGGGGAGGCGGGAAAAGGCGCCCGAGGGGGTGAAAGGGTGTAAAAAAGTGTTTGGGGAGGGCGGGGAGGGGATTTGTTGGAACCCGGAAGTGGGAGTCGGAAACCCGGAAGTGGGAGGCGGAAACCGGAAGTGAGGGGGAGAGGAGCGGGGGAGGCGGGAAAAGGCGCCCGAGGGGGTGAAAGGGTGTAAAAAAGTGTTTGGGGAGGGCGGGGAGGGGATTTGTTGGAACCCGGAAGTGGGAGGCGGAAACCCGGAAGTGGGAGGCGGAAACCGGAAGTGAGGGGGAGAGGAGCGGGGGAGGCGGGAAAAGGCGCCCGAGGGGGTGAAAGGGTGTAAAAAAGTGTTTGGGGAGGGCGGGGAGGGGATTTGTTGGAACCCGGAAGTGGGAGTCGGAAACCCGGAAGTGGGAGGCGGAAACCGGAAGTGAGGGGGAGAGGAGCGGGGGAGGCGGGAAAAGGCGTGCGAGGGGGTGAAAGGGTGTAAAAAAGTGTTTGGGGAGGGCGGGGAGGGGATTTGTTGGAACCCGGAAGTGGGAGTCGGAAACCCGGAAGTGGGAGGCGGAAACCGGAAGTGAGGGGGAGAGGAGCGGGGGAGGCGGGAAAAGGCGCCCGAGGGGGTGAAAGGGTGTAAAAAAGTGTTTGGGGAGGGCGGGGAGGGGATTTGTTGGAACCCGGAAGTGGGAGGCGGAAACCCGGAAGTGGGAGGCGGAAACCGGAAGTGAGGGGGAGAGGAGCGGGGGAGGCCGGAAAAGGCGCCCGAGGGGGTGAAACGGTGTAAAAAAGTGTTTGGGGAGGACGGGTAGGGGATTTGTTGGAACCCGGAAGTGGGAGGCGGAAACCCGGAAGTGGGAGGCGGAAACCGGAAGTGAGGGGGAGAGGAGCGGGGGAGGCGGGAAAAGGCGCCCGAGGTGGGGAAACGGTGTAAAAAAGTGTTTGGGGAGGGCGGGGAGGGGATTTGTTGGAACCCGGAAGTGGGAGTCGTAAACCCGGAAGTGGGAGGCGGAAACCGGAAGTGAGGGGGAGAGGAGCGGGGGAGGCGGGAAAAGGCGCCCGAGGGGGTGAAAGGGTGTAAAAAAGTGTTTGGGGAGGGCGGGGAGGGGATTTGTTGGAACCCGGAAGTGGGAGGCGGAAACCCGGAAGTGGGAGGCGGAAACCGGAAGTGAGGGGGAGAGGAGCGGGGGAGGCGGGAAAAGGCGCCCGAGGGGGTGAAAGGGTGTAAAAAAGTGTTTGGGGAGGGCGGGGAGGGGATTTGTTGGAACCCGGAAGTGGGAGGCGGAAACCCGGAAGTGGGAGGCGGAAACCGGAAGTGAGGGGGAGAGGAGCGGGGGAGGCGGGAAAAGGCGCGCGAGGGGGTGAAAGGGTGTAAAAAAGTGTTTGGGGAGGGCGGGGAGGGGATTTGTTGGAACCCGGAAGTGGGAGGCGGAAACCCGGAAGTGGGAGGCGGAAACCGGAAGTGAGGGGGAGAGGAGCGGGGGAGGCGGGAAAAGGCGCCCGAGGGGGAGAAACGGTGTAAAAAAGTGTTTGGGGAGGGCGGGGAGGGGATTTGTTGGAACCCGGAAGTGGGAGTCGGAAACCCGGAAGTGGGAGGCGGAAACCGGAAGTGAGGGGGAGAGGAGCGGGGGAGGCGGGAAAAGGCGTGTGAGGGTGTGAAAGGGTGTAAAAAAGTGTTTGGGGAGGGCGGGGAGGGGATTTGTTGGAACCCGGAAGTGGGAGGCGGAAACCCGGAAGTGGGAGGCGGAAACCGGAAGTGAGGGGGAGAGGAGCAGGGGAGGCGGGAAAAGGCGTCCGAGGGTGTGAAACGGTGTAAAAAAGTGTTTGGGGAGGGCGGGGAGGGGATTTGTTGGAACCCGGAAGTGGGAGGCGGAAACCCGGAAGTGGGAGGCGGAAACCGGAAGTGAGGGGGAGAGGAGCGGGGGAGGCGGGAAAAGGCGTGCGAGGGGGTGAAAGGGTGTCAAAAAGTGTTTGGGGAGGGCGGGGAGGGGATTGGGTGGAACCCGGAAGTGGGAGGCGGAAACCCGGAAGTGGGAGGCGGAAACCGGAAGTGAGGGGGAGAGGAGCGGGGGAGGCGGGAAAAGGCGTGCGAGGGGGTGAAAGGGTGTAAAAAAGTGTTTGGGGAGGGCGGGGAGGGGATTTGTTGGAACCCGGAAGTGGGAGGCGGAAACCCGGAAGTGGGAGGCGGAAACCGGAAGTGAGGGGGAGAGGAGCGGGGGAGGCGGGAAAAGGCGCCCGAGGGGGTGAAAGGGTGTCAAAAAGTGTTTGGGGAGGGCGGGGAGGGGATTTGTTGGAACCCGGAAGTGGGAGGCGGAAACCCGGAAGTGGGAGGCGGAAACCGGAAGTGAGGGGGAGAGGAGCGGGGGAGGCGGGAAAAGGCGTGCGAGGGGGTGAAAGGGTGTAAAAAAGTGTTTGGGGAGGGCGGGGAGGGGATTTGTTGGAACCCGGAAGTGGGAGGCGGAAACCCGGGAGTGGGAGGCGGAAACCGGAAGTGAGGGGGAGAGGAGCGGGGGAGGCGGGAAAAGGCGCCCGAGGGGGTGAAAGGGTGTAAAAAAGTGTTTGGGGAGGGCGGGGAGGGGATTTGTTGGAACCCGGAAGTGGGAGTCGGAAACCCGGAAGTGGGAGGCGGAAACCGGAAGTGAGGGGGAGAGGAGCGGGGGAGGCGGGAAAAGGCGTCCGAGGGTGTGAAAGGGTGTAAAAAAGTGTTTGGGGAGGGCGGGGAGGGGATTTGTTGGAACCCGGAAGTGGGAGGCGGAAACCCGGAAGTGGGAGGCGGAAACCGGAAGTGAGGGGGAGAGGAGCGGGGGAGGCGGGAAAAGGCGTGCGAGGGGGTGAAACGGTGTCAAAAAGTGTTTGGGGAGGGCGGGGAGGGGATTTGTTGGAACCCGGAAGTGGGAGGCGGAAACCCGGAAGTGGGAGGCGGAAACCGGAAGTGAGGGGGAGAGGAGCGGGGGAGGCGGGAAAAGGCGTGCGAGGGGGTGAAACGGTGTCAAAAAGTGTTTGGGGAGGGCGGGGAGGGGATTTGTTGGAACCCGGAAGTGGGAGTCGGAAACCCGGAAGTGGGAGGCGGAAACCGGAAGTGAGGGGGAGAGGAGCGGGGGAGGCGGGAAAAGGCGCGCGAGGGGGAGAAACGGTGTAAAAAAGTGTTTGGGGAGGGCGGGGAGGGGATTTGTTGGAACCCGGAAGTGGGAGGCGGAAACCCGGAAGTGGGAGGCGGAAACCGGAAGTGAGGGGGAGAGGAGCGGGGGAGGCGGGAAAAGGCGCCCGAGGGGGTGAAAGGGTGTAAAAAAGTGTTTGGGGAGGGCGGGGAGGGGATTTGTTGGAACCCGGAAGTGGGAGTCGGAAACCCGGAAGTGGGAGGCGGAAACCGGAAGTGAGGGGGAGAGGAGCGGGGGAGGCGGGAAAAGGCGTGCGAGGGGGTGAAAGGGTGTAAAAAAGTGTTTGGGGAGGGCGGGGAGGGGATTTGTTGGAACCCGGAAGTGGGAGTCGTAAACCCGGAAGTGGGAGGCGGAAACCGGAAGTGAGGGGGAGAGGAGCGGGGGAGGCGGGAAAAGGCGCGCGAGGGGGTGAAAGGGTGTAAAAAAGTGTTTGGGGAGGGCGGGGAGGGGATTTGTTGGAACCCGGAAGTGGGAGTCGGAAACCCGGAAGTGGGAGGCGGAAACCGGAAGTGAGGGGGAGAGGAGCGGGGGAGGCGGGAAAAGGCGCCCGAGGTGGGGAAACGGTGTAAAAAAGTGTTTGGGGAGGGCGGGGAGGGGATTTGTTGGAACCCGGAAGTGGGAGTCGGAAACCCGGAAGTGGGAGGCGGAAACCGGAAGTGAGGGGGAGAGGAGCGGGGGAGGCGGGAAAAGGCGCGCGAGGGGGAGAAACGGTGTAAAAAAGTGTTTGGGGAGGGCGGGGAGGGGATTTGTTGGAACCCGGAAGTGGGAGGCGGAAACCCGGAAGTGGGAGGCGGAAACCGGAAGTGAGGGGGAGAGGAGCGGGGGAGGCGGGAAAAGGCGCCCGAGGTGGGGAAACGGTGTAAAAAAGTGTTTGGGGAGGGCGGGGAGGGGATTTGTTGGAACCCGGAAGTGGGAGGCGGAAACCCGGAAGTGGGAGGCGGAAACCGGAAGTGAGGGGGAGAGGAGCGGGGGAGGCGGGAAAAGGCGCCCGAGGGGGTGAAACGGTGTAAAAAAGTGTTTGGGGAGGGCGGGGAGGGGATTTGTTGGAACCCGGAAGTGGGAGGCGGAAACCCGGAAGTGGGAGGCGGAAACCGGAAGTGAGGGGGAGAGGAGCGGGGGAGGCGGGAAAAGGCGCCCGAGGGGGTGAAAGGGTGTAAAAAAGTGTTTGGGGAGGGCGGGGAGGGGATTTGTTGGAACCCGGAAGTGGGAGTCGGAAACCCGGAAGTGGGAGGCGGAAACCGGAAGTGAGGGGGAGAGGAGCGGGGGAGGCGGGAAAAGGCGCCCGAGGGGGTGAAAGGGTGTAAAAAAGTGTTTGGGGAGGGCGGGGAGGGGATTTGTTGGAACCCGGAAGTGGGAGGCGGAAACCCGGAAGTGGGAGGCGGAAACCGGAAGTGAGGGGGAGAGGAGCGGGGGAGGCGGGAAAAGGCGCGCGAGGGGGTGAAACGGTATAAAAAAGTGTTTGGGGAGGGCGGGGGAGGGGATTTGTTGGAACCCGGAAGTGGGAGGCGGAAACCCGGAAGTGGGAGGCGGAAACCGGAAGTGAGGGGGAGAGGAGCGGGGGAGGCGGGAAAAGGCGCCCGAGGGGGTGAAAGGGTGTAAAAAAGTGTTTGGGGAGGGCGGGGAGGGGATTTGTTGGAACCCGGAAGTGGGAGTCGGAAACCCGGAAGTGGGAGGCGGAAACCGGAAGTGAGGGGGAGAGGAGCGGGGGAGGCGGGAAAAGGCGCCCGAGGGGGTGAAAGGGTGTAAAAAAGTGTTTGGGGAGGGCGGGGAGGGGATTTGTTGGAACCCGGAAGTGGGAGGCGGAAACCCGGAAGTGGGAGGCGGAAACCGGAAGTGAGGGGGAGAGGAGCGGGGGAGGCGGGAAAAGGCGTCCGAGGGGGTGAAAGGGTGTAAAAAAGTGTTTGGGGAGGGCGGGGAGGGGATTTGTTGGAACCCGGAAGTGGGAGGCGGAAACCCGGAAGTGGGAGGCGGAAACCGGAAGTGAGGGGGAGAGGAGCGGGGGAGGCGGGAAAAGGCGCCCGAGGGGGTGAAAGGGTGTAAAAAAGTGTTTGGGGAGGGCGGGGAGGGGATTTGTTGGAACCCGGAAGTGGGAGGCGGAAACCCGGAAGTGGGAGGCGGAAACCGGAAGTGAGGGGGAGAGGAGCGGGGGAGGCGGGAAAAGGCGCCCGAGGGGGTGAAAGGGTGTAAAAAAGTGTTTGGGGAGGGCGGGGAGGGGATTTGTTGGAACCCGGAAGTGGGAGTCGGAAACCCGGAAGTGGGAGGCGGAAACCGGAAGTGAGGGGGAGAGGAGCGGGGGAGGCGGGAAAAGGCGCCCGAGGGGGTGAAAGGGTGTAAAAAAGTGTTTGGGGAGGGCGGGGAGGGGATTTGTTGGAACCCGGAAGTGGGAGGCGGAAACCCGGAAGTGGGAGGCGGAAACCGGAAGTGAGGGGGAGAGGAGCGGGGGAGGCGGGAAAAGGCGCCCGAGGGGGTGAAAGGGTGTAAAAAAGTGTTTGGGGAGGGCGGGGAGGGGATTTGTTGGAACCCGGAAGTGGGAGTCGGAAACCCGGAAGTGGGAGGCGGAAACCGGAAGTGAGGGGGAGAGGAGCGGGGGAGGCGGGAAAAGGCGCGCGAGGGGGTGAAAGGGTGTAAAAAAGTGTTTGGGGAGGGCGGGGAGGGGATTTGTTGGAACCCGGAAGTGGGAGGCGGAAACCCGGAAGTGGGAGGCGGAAACCGGAAGTGAGGGGGAGAGGAGCGGGGGAGGCGGGAAAAGGCGCCCGAGGGGGTGAAAGGGTGTAAAAAAGTGTTTGGGGAGGGCGGGGAGGGGATTTGTTGGAACCCGGAAGTGGGAGTCGGAAACCCGGAAGTGGGAGGCGGAAACCGGAAGTGAGGGGGAGAGGAGCGGGGGAGGCCGGAAAAGGCGCCCGAGGGGGTGAAACGGTGTAAAAAAGTGTTTGGGGAGGACGGGTAGGGGATTTGTTGGAACCCGGAAGTGGGAGGCGGAAACCCGGAAGTGGGAGGCGGAAACCGGAAGTGAGGGGGAGAGGAGCGGGGGAGGCGGGAAAAGGCGCCCGAGGTGGGGAAACGGTGTAAAAAAGTGTTTGGGGAGGGCGGGGAGGGGATTTGTTGGAACCCGGAAGTGGGAGTCGTAAACCCGGAAGTGGGAGGCGGAAACCGGAAGTGAGGGGGAGAGGAGCGGGGGAGGCGGGAAAAGGCGCCCGAGGGGGTGAAAGGGTGTAAAAAAGTGTTTGGGGAGGGCGGGGAGGGGATTTGTTGGAACCCGGAAGTGGGAGTCGGAAACCCGGAAGTGGGAGGCGGAAACCGGAAGTGAGGGGGAGAGGAGCGGGGGAGGCGGGAAAAGGCGCCCGAGGGGGTGAAAGGGTGTAAAAAAGTGTTTGGGGAGGGCGGGGAGGGGATTTGTTGGAACCCGGAAGTGGGAGGCGGAAACCCGGAAGTGGGAGGCGGAAACCGGAAGTGAGGGGGAGAGGAGCGGGGGAGGCGGGAAAAGGCGCGCGAGGGGGTGAAAGGGTGTAAAAAAGTGTTTGGGGAGGGCGGGGAGGGGATTTGTTGGAACCCGGAAGTGGGAGGCGGAAACCCGGAAGTGGGAGGCGGAAACCGGAAGTGAGGGGGAGAGGAGCGGGGGAGGCGGGAAAAGGCGCCCGAGGGGGAGAAACGGTGTAAAAAAGTGTTTGGGGAGGGCGGGGAGGGGATTTGTTGGAACCCGGAAGTGGGAGTCGGAAACCCGGAAGTGGGAGGCGGAAACCGGAAGTGAGGGGGAGAGGAGCGGGGGAGGCGGGAAAAGGCGTGTGAGGGTGAGAAACGGTGTAAAAAAGTGTTTGGGGAGGGCGGGGAGGGGATTTGTTGGAACCCGGAAGTGGGAGGCGGAAACCCGGAAGTGGGAGGCGGAAACCGGAAGTGAGGGGGAGAGGAGCAGGGGAGGCGGGAAAAGGCGTCCGAGGGTGTGAAACGGTGTAAAAAAGTGTTTGGGGAGGGCGGGGAGGGGATTTGTTGGAACCCGGAAGTGGGAGGCGGAAACCCGGAAGTGGGAGGCGGAAACCGGAAGTGAGGGGGAGAGGAGCGGGGGAGGCGGGAAAAGGCGTGCGAGGGGGTGAAAGGGTGTCAAAAAGTGTTTGGGGAGGGCGGGGAGGGGATTGGGTGGAACCCGGAAGTGGGAGGCGGAAACCCGGAAGTGGGAGGCGGAAACCGGAAGTGAGGGGGAGAGGAGCGGGGGAGGCGGGAAAAGGCGCCCGAGGGGGTGAAAGGGTGTCAAAAAGTGTTTGGGGAGGGCGGGGAGGGGATTTGTTGGAACCCGGAAGTGGGAGGCGGAAACCCGGAAGTGGGAGGCGGAAACCGGAAGTGAGGGGGAGAGGAGCGGGGGAGGCGGGAAAAGGCGTGCGAGGGGGTGAAAGGGTGTAAAAAAGTGTTTGGGGAGGGCGGGGAGGGGATTTGTTGGAACCCGGAAGTGGGAGTCGGAAACCCGGAAGTGGGAGGCGGAAACCGGAAGTGAGGGGGAGAGGAGCGGGGGAGGCGGGAAAAGGCGCCCGAGGGGGTGAAAGGGTGTAAAAAATTGTTTGGGGAGGGCGGGGAGGGGATTTGTTGGAACCCGGAAGTGGGAGGCGGAAACCCGGAAGTGGGAGGCGGAAACCGGAAGTGAGGGGGAGAGGAGCGGGGGAGGCGGGAAAAGGCGCCCGAGGGGGTGAAAGGGTGTAAAAAAGTGTTTGGGGAGGGCGGGGAGGGGATTTGTTGGAACCCGGAAGTGGGAGTCGGAAACCCGGAAGTGGGAGGCGGAAACCGGAAGTGAGGGGGAGAGGAGCGGGGGAGGCGGGAAAAGGCGTCCGAGGGTGTGAAAGGGTGTAAAAAAGTGTTTGGGGAGGGCGGGGAGGGGATTTGTTGGAACCCGGAAGTGGGAGGCGGAAACCCGGAAGTGGGAGGCGGAAACCGGAAGTGAGGGGGAGAGGAGCGGGGGAGGCGGGAAAAGGCGTGCGAGGGGGTGAAACGGTGTCAAAAAGTGTTTGGGGAGGGCGGGGAGGGGATTTGTTGGAACCCGGAAGTGGGAGGCGGAAACCCGGAAGTGGGAGGCGGAAACCGGAAGTGAGGGGGAGAGGAGCGGGGGAGGCGGGAAAAGGCGTGCGAGGGGGTGAAACGGTGTCAAAAAGTGTTTGGGGAGGGCGGGGAGGGGATTTGTTGGAACCCGGAAGTGGGAGGCGGAAACCCGGAAGTGGGAGGCGGAAACCGGAAGTGAGGGGGAGAGGAGCGGGGGAGGCGGGAAAAGGCGTGCGAGGGGGTGAAAGGGTGTAAAAAAGTGTTTGGGGAGGGCGGGGAGGGGATTTGTTGGAACCCGGAAGTGGGAGTCGGAAACCCGGAAGTGGGAGGCGGAAACCGGAAGTGAGGGGGAGAGGAGCGGGGGAGGCGGGAAAAGGCGTCCGAGGGTGTGAAACGGTGTAAAAAAGTGTTTGGGGAGGGCGGGGAGGGGATTTGTTGGAACCCGGAAGTGGGAGTCGGAAACCCGGAAGTGGGAGGCGGAAACCGGAAGTGAGGGGGAGAGGAGCGGGGGAGGCGGGAAAAGGCGTGTGAGGGTGAGAAACGGTGTAAAAAAGTGTTTGGGGAGGGCGGGGAGGGGATTTGTTGGAACCCGGAAGTGGGAGTCGGAAACCCGGAAGTGGGAGGCGGAAACCGGAAGTGAGGGGGAGAGGAGCGGGGGAGGCGGGAAAAGGCGTGCGAGGGGGTGAAAGGGTGTAAAAAAGTGTTTGGGGAGGGCGGGGAGGGGATTTGTTGGAACCCGGAAGTGGGAGTCGGAAACCCGGAAGTGGGAGGCGGAAACCGGAAGTGAGGGGGAGAGGAGCGGGGGAGGCGGGAAAAGGCGCCCGAGGGGGTGAAAGGGTGTAAAAAAGTGTTTGGGGAGGGCGGGGAGGGGATTTGTTGGAACCCGGAAGTGGGAGGCGGAAACCCGGAAGTGGGAGGCGGAAACCGGAAGTGAGGGGGAGAGGAGCGGGGGAGGCGGGAAAAGGCGTCCGAGGGGGTGAAAGGGTGTAAAAAAGTGTTTGGGGAGGGCAGGGGAGGGGATTTGTTGGAACCCGGAAGTGGGAGGCGGAAACCCGGAAGTGGGAGGCGGAAACCGGAAGTGAGGGGGAGAGGAGCGGGGGAGGCGGGAAAAGGCGCCCGAGGGGGTGAAAGGGTGTAAAAAAGTGTTTGGGGAGGGCGGGGAGGGGATTTGTTGGAACCCGGAAGTGGGAGGCGGAAACCCGGAAGTGGGAGGCGGAAACCGGAAGTGAGGGGGAGAGGAGCGGGGGAGGCGGGAAAAGGCGCCCGAGGGGGTGAAAGGGTGTAAAAAAGTGTTTGGGGAGGGCGGGGAGGGGATTTGTTGGAACCCGGAAGTGGGAGTCGGAAACCCGGAAGTGGGAGGCCGAAACCGGAAGTGAGGGGGAGAGGAGCGGGGGAGGCGGGAAAAGGCGCCCGAGGGGGTGAAACGGTGTAAAAAAGTGTTTGGGGAGGGCGGGGAGGGGATTTGTTGGAACCCGGAAGTGGGAGTCGGAAACCCGGAAGTGGGAGGCGGAAACCGGAAGTGAGGGGGAGAGGAGCGGGGGAGGCGGGAAAAGGCGCCCGAGGGGGTGAAACGGTGTCAAAAAGTGTTTGGGGAGGGCGGGGAGGGGATTTGTTGGAACCCGGAAGTGGGAGGCGGAAACCCGGAAGTGGGAGGCGGAAACCGGAAGTGAGGGGGAGAGGAGCGGGGGAGGCGGGAAAAGGCGCCCGAGGGGGTGAAAGGGTGTAAAAAAGTGTTTGGGGAGGGCGGGGAGGGGATTTGTTGGAACCCGGAAGTGGGAGTCGGAAACCCGGAAGTGGGAGGCGGAAACCGGAAGTGAGGGGGAGAGGAGCGGGGGAGGCGGGAAAAGGCGCCCGAGGGGGTGAAAGGGTGTAAAAAAGTGTTTGGGGAGGGCGGGGAGGGGATTTGTTGGAACCCGGAAGTGGGAGGCGGAAACCCGGAAGTGGGAGGCGGAAACCGGAAGTGAGGGGGAGAGGAGCGGGGGAGGCGGGAAAAGGCGCCCGAGGTGGGGAAACGGTGTAAAAAAGTGTTTGGGGAGGGCGGGGAGGGGATTTGTTGGAACCCGGAAGTGGGAGTCGGAAACCCGGAAGTGGGAGGCGGAAACCGGAAGTGAGGGGGAGAGGAGCGGGGGAGGCGGGAAAAGGCGCGCGAGGGGGTGAAAGCGCGAGGGGGTGAAAGGGTGTAAAAAAGTGTTTGGGGAGGGCGGGGAGGGGATTTGTTGGAACCCGGAAGTGGGAGTCGGAAACCCGGAAGTGGGAGGCGGAAACCGGAAGTGAGGGGGAGAGGAGCGGGGGAGGCGGGAAAAGGCGCCCGAGGGGGTGAAAGGGTGTAAAAAAGTGTTTGGGGAGGGCGGGGAGGGGATTTGTTGGAACCCGGAAGTGGGAGGCGGAAACCCGGAAGTGGGAGGCGGAAACCGGAAGTGAGGGGGAGAGGAGCGGGGGAGGCGGGAAAAGGCGTCCGAGGGTGTGAAACGGTGTAAAAAAGTGTTTGGGGAGGGCGGGGAGGGGATTTGTTGGAACCCGGAAGTGGGAGGCGGAAACCCGGAAGTGGGAGGCGGAAACCGGAAGTGAGGGGGAGAGGAGCGGGGGAGGCGGGAAAAGGCGTCCGAGGGTGTGAAACGGTGTAAAAAAGTGTTTGGGGAGGGCGGGGAGGGGATTTGTTGGAACCCGGAAGTGGGAGTCGGAAACCCGGAAGTGGGAGGCGGAAACCGGAAGTGAGGGGGAGAGGAGCGGGGGAGGCGGGAAAAGGCGTGCGAGGGGGAGAAACGGTGTCAAAAAGTGTTTGGGGAGGGCGGGGAGGGGATTTGTTGGAACCCGGAAGTGGGAGGCGGAAACCCGGAAGTGGGAGGCGGAAACCGGAAGTGAGGGGGAGAGGAGCGGGGGAGGCGGGAAAAGGCGCCCGAGGGTGTGAAAGGGTGTAAAAAAGTGTTTGGGGAGGGCGGGGAGGGGATTTGTTGGAACCCGGAAGTGGGAGGCGGAAACCCGGAAGTGGGAGGCGGAAACCGGAAGTGAGGGGGAGAGGAGCGGGGGAGGCGGGAAAAGGCGCCCGAGGGGGTGAAAGGGTGTAAAAAAGTGTTTGGGGAGGGCGGGGAGGGGATTTGTTGGAACCCGGAAGTGGGAGTCGGAAACCCGGAAGTGGGAGGCCGAAACCGGAAGTGAGGGGGAGAGGAGCGGGGGAGGCGGGAAAAGGCGCCCGAGGGGGTGAAAGGGTGTAAAAAAGTGTTTGGGGAGGGCGGGGAGGGGATTTGTTGGAACCCGGAAGTGGGAGTCGGAAACCCGGAAGTGGGAGGCGGAAACCGGAAGTGAGGGGGAGAGGAGCGGGGGAGGCGGGAAAAGGCGCCCGAGGGGGTGAAAGGGTGTCAAAAAGTGTTTGGGGAGGGCGGGGAGGGGATTTGTTGGAACCCGGAAGTGGGAGGCGGAAACCCGGAAGTGGGAGGCGGAAACCGGAAGTGAGGGGGAGAGGAGCAGGGGAGGCGGGAAAAGGCGCCCGAGGGGGTGAAAGGGTGTAAAAAAGTGTTTGGGGAGGGCGGGGAGGGGATTTGTTGGAACCCGGAAGTGGGAGGCGGAAACCCGGAAGTGGGAGGCGGAAACCGGAAGTGAGGGGGAGAGGAGCGGGGGAGGCGGGAAAAGGCGTGCGAGGGGGTGAAAGGGTGTAAAAAAGTGTTTGGGGAGGGCGGGGAGGGGATTTGTTGGAACCCGGAAGTGGGAGGCGGAAACCCGGAAGTGGGAGGCGGAAACCGGAAGTGAGGGGGAGAGGAGCGGGGGAGGCGGGAAAAGGCGTCCGAGGGGGTGAAAGGGTGTCAAAAAGTGTTTGGGGAGGGCGGGGGAGGGGATTTGTTGGAACCCGGAAGTGGGAGTCGGAAACCCGGAAGTGGGAGGCGGAAACCGGAAGTGAGGGGGAGAGGAGCGGGGGAGGCGGGAAAAGGCGTCCGAGGGTGTGAAACGGTGTAAAAAAGTGTTTGGGGAGGGCGGGGAGGGGATTTGTTGGAACCCGGAAGTGGGAGTCGGAAACCCGGAAGTGGGAGGCGGAAACCGGAAGTGAGGGGGAGAGGAGCGGGGGAGGCGGGAAAAGGCGCCCGAGGGGGTGAAAGGGTGTAAAAAAGTGTTTGGGGAGGGCGGGGAGGGGATTTGTTGGAACCCGGAAGTGGGAGGCGGAAACCCGGAAGTGGGAGGCGGAAACCGGAAGTGAGGGGGAGAGGAGCGGGGGAGGCGGGAAAAGGCGTCCGAGGGGGTGAAAGGGTGTAAAAAAGTGTTTGGGGAGGGCGGGGGAGGGGATTTGTTGGAACCCGGAAGTGGGAGTCGGAAACCCGGAAGTGGGAGGCGGAAACCGGAAGTGAGGGGGAGAGGAGCGGGGGAGGCGGGAAAAGGCGTCCGAGGGTGTGAAACGGTGTAAAAAAGTGTTTGGGGAGGGCGGGGAGGGGATTTGTTGGAACCCGGAAGTGGGAGGCGGAAACCCGGAAGTGGGAGGCGGAAACCGGAAGTGAGGGGGAGAGGAGCGGGGGAGGCGGGAAAAGGCGCCCGAGGGGGTGAAACGGTGTAAAAAAGTGTTTGGGGAGGGCGGGGGAGGGGATTTGTTGGAACCCGGAAGTGGGAGGCGGAAACCCGGAAGTGGGAGGCGGAAACCGGAAGTGAGGGGGAGAGGAGCGGGGGAGGCGGGAAAAGGCGCCCGAGGGGGTGAAAGGGTGTAAAAAAGTGTTTGGGGAGGGCGGGGAGGGGATTTGTTGGAACCCGGAAGTGGGAGGCGGAAACCCGGAAGTGGGAGGCGGAAACCGGAAGTGAGGGGGAGAGGAGCGGGGGAGGCGGGAAAAGGCGTGCGAGGGGGTGAAAGGGTGTAAAAAAGTGTTTGGGGAGGGCGGGGAGGGGATTTGTTGGAACCCGGAAGTGGGAGGCGGAAACCCGGAAGTGGGAGGCGGAAACCGGAAGTGAGGGGGAGAGGAGCGGGGGAGGCGGGAAAAGGCGCGCGAGGGGGAGAAACGGTGTAAAAAAGTGTTTGGGGAGGGCGGGGAGGGGATTTGTTGGAACCCGGAAGTGGGAGGCGGAAACCCGGAAGTGGGAGGCGGAAACCGGAAGTGAGGGGGAGAGGAGCGGGGGAGGCGGGAAAAGGCGTGCGAGGGTGAGAAACGGTGTAAAAAAGTGTTTGGGGAGGGCGGGGAGGGGATTTGTTGGAACCCGGAAGTGGGAGGCGGAAACCCGGAAGTGGGAGGCGGAAACCGGAAGTGAGGGGGAGAGGAGCGGGGGAGGCGGGAAAAGGCGTCCGAGGGGGTGAAAGGGTGTAAAAAAGTGTTTGGGGAGGGCGGGGAGGGGATTTGTTGGAACCCGGAAGTGGGAGGCGGAAACCCGGAAGTGGGAGGCGGAAACCGGAAGTGAGGGGGAGAGGAGCGGGGGAGGCGGGAAAAGGCGTGCGAGGGGGAGAAACGGTGTCAAAAAGTGTTTGGGGAGGGCGGGGAGGGGATTTGTTGGAACCCGGAAGTGGGAGTCGGAAACCCGGAAGTGGGAGGCGGAAACCCGGAAGTGGGAGGCGGAAACCGGAAGTGAGGGGGAGAGGAGCGGGGGAGGCGGGAAAAGGCGCCCGAGGGGGTGAAAGGGTGTAAAAAAGTGTTTGGGGAGGGCGGGGAGGGGATTTGTTGGAACCCGGAAGTGGGAGTCGGAAACCCGGAAGTGGGAGGCGGAAACCGGAAGTGAAGGGGAGAGGAGCGGGGGAGGCGGGAAAAGGCGCCCGAGGGGGTGAAAGGGTGTAAAAAAGTGTTTGGGGAGGGCGGGGTAGGGGATTTGTTGGAACCCGGAAGTGGGAGTCGGAAACCCGGAAGTGGGAGGCGGAAACCGGAAGTGAGGGGGAGAGGAGCGGGGGAGGCGGGAAAAGGCGCCCGAGGGGGTGAAAGGGTGTAAAAAAGTGTTTGGGGAGGGCGGGGAGGGGATTTGTTGGAACCCGGAAGTGGGAGGCGGAAACCCGGAAGTGGGAGGCGGAAACCGGAAGTGAGGGGGAGAGGAGCGGGGGAGGCGGGAAAAGGCGCCCGAGGGGGTGAAAGGGTGTAAAAAAGTGTTTGGGGAGGGCGGGGAGGGGATTTGTTGGAACCCGGAAGTGGGAGGCGGAAACCCGGAAGTGGGAGGCGGAAACCGGAAGTGAGGGGGAGAGGAGCGGGGGAGGTGGGAAAAGGCGCCCGAGGGGGTGAAAGGGTGTAAAAAAGTGTTTGGGGAGGGCGGGGAGGGGATTTGTTGGAACCCGGAAGTGGGAGTCGGAAACCCGGAAGTGGGAGGCGGAAACCGGAAGTGAGGGGGAGAGGAGCGGGGGAGGCGGGAAAAGGCGTGCGAGGGGGTGAAAGGGTGTAAAAAAGTGTTTGGGGAGGGCGGGGAGGGGATTTGTTGGAACCCGGAAGTGGGAGGCGGAAACCCGGAAGTGGGAGGCGGAAACCGGAAGTGAGGGGGAGAGGAGCGGGGGAGGCGGGAAAAGGCGCCCGAGGGGGTGAAAGGGTGTAAAAAAGTGTTTGGGGAGGGCGGGGAGGGGATTTGTTGGAACCCGGAAGTGGGAGGCGGAAACCCGGAAGTGGGAGGCGGAAACCGGAAGTGAGGGGGAGAGGAGCGGGGGAGGCGGGAAAAGGCGTGCGAGGGTGTGAAACGGTGTAAAAAAGTGTTTGGGGAGGGCGGGGAGGGGATTTGTTGGAACCCGGAAGTGGGAGGCGGAAACCCGGAAGTGGGAGGCGGAAACCGGAAGTGAGGGGGAGAGGAGCGGGGGAGGCGGGAAAAGGTGTGTGAGGGGGTGAAACGGTGTCAAAAAGTGTTTGGGGAGGGCGGGGAGGGGATTTGTTGGAACCCGGAAGTGGGAGGCGGAAACCCGGAAGTGGGAGGCGGAAACCGGAAGTGAGGGGGAGAGGAGCGGGGGAGGCGGGAAAAGGCGTGCGAGGGGGTGAAAGGGTGTAAAAAAGTGTTTGGGGAGGGCGGGGAGGGGATTTGTTGGAACCCGGAAGTGGGAGGCGGAAACCCGGAAGTGGGAGGCGGAAACCGGAAGTGAGGGGGAGAGGAGCGGGGGAGGCGGGAAAAGGCGCCCGAGGGGGTGAAAGGGTGTAAAAAAGTGTTTGGGGAGGGCGGGGAGGGGATTTGTTGGAACCCGGAAGTGGGAGGCGGAAACCCGGAAGTGGGAGGCGGAAACCGGAAGTGAGGGGGAGAGGAGCGGGGGAGGCGGGAAAAGGCGCGCGAGGGGGAGAAACGGTGTAAAAAAGTGTTTGGGGAGGGCGGGGAGGGGATTTGTTGGAACCCGGAAGTGGGAGGCGGAAACCCGGAAGTGGGAGGCGGAAACCGGAAGTGAGGGGGAGAGGAGCGGGGGAGGCGGGAAAAGGCGTGTGAGGGTGAGAAACGGTGTAAAAAAGTGTTTGGGGAGGGCGGGGAGGGGATTTGTTGGAACCCGGAAGTGGGAGGCGGAAACCCGGAAGTGGGAGGCGGAAACCGGAAGTGAGGGGGAGAGGAGCGGGGGAGGCGGGAAAAGGCGCCCGAGGGGGTGAAAGGGTGTAAAAAAGTGTTTGGGGAGGGCGGGGAGGGGATTTGTTGGAACCCGGAAGTGGGAGTCGGAAACCCGGAAGTGGGAGGCGGAAACCGGAAGTGAGGGGGAGAGGAGCGGGGGAGGCGGGAAAAGGCGCGCGAGGGGGAGAAACGGTGTCAAAAAGTGTTTGGGGAGGGCGGGGAGGGGATTTGTTGGAACCCGGAAGTGGGAGGCGGAAACCCGGAAGTGGGAGTCGGAAACCGGAAGTGAGGGGGAGAGGAGCGGGGGAGGCGGGAAAAGGCGCCCGAGGGGGTGAAAGGGTGTAAAAAAGTGTTTGGGGAGGGCGGGGAGGGGATTTGTTGGAACCCGGAAGTGGGAGTCGGAAACCCGGAAGTGGGAGGCGGAAACCGGAAGTGAGGGGGAGAGGAGCGGGGGAGGCGGGAAAAGGCGCCCGAGGGGGTGAAAGGGTGTCAAAAAGTGTTTGGGGAGGGCGGGGAGGGGATTTGTTGGAACCCGGAAGTGGGAGTCGGAAACCCGGAAGTGGGAGGCGGAAACCGGAAGTGAGGGGGAGAGGAGCGGGGGAGGCGGGAAAAGGCGCCCGAGGGGGTGAAAGGGTGTAAAAAAGTGTTTGGGGAGGGCGGGGAGGGGATTTGTTGGAACCCGGAAGTGGGAGGCGGAAACCCGGAAGTGGGAGGCGGAAATCGGAAGTGAGGGGGAGAGGAGCGGGGGAGGCGGGAAAAGGCGCCCGAGGGGGTGAAAGGGTGTAAAAAAGTGTTTGGGGAGGGCGGGGAGGGGATTTGTTGGAACCCGGAAGTGGGAGTCGGAAACCCGGAAGTGGGAGGCGGAAACCGGAAGTGAGGGGGAGAGGAGCGGGGGAGGCGGGAAAAGGCGTGCGAGGGGGTGAAAGGGTGTAAAAAAGTGTTTGGGGAGGGCGGGGAGGGGATTTGTTGGAACCCGGAAGTGGGAGTCGTAAACCTGGAAGTGGGAGGCGGAAACCGGAAGTGAGGGGGAGAGGAGCGGGGGAGGCGGGAAAAGGCGTGTGAGGGGGTGAAACGGTGTCAAAAAGTGTTTGGGGAGGGCGGGGAGGGGATTTGTTGGAACCCGGAAGTGGGAGGCGGAAACCCGGAAGTGGGAGGCGGAAACCGGAAGTGAGGGGGAGAGGAGCGGGGGAGGCGGGAAAAGGCGTGCGAGGGGGTGAAACGGTGTAAAAAAGTGTTTGGGGAGGGCGGGGAGGGGATTTGTTGGAACCCGGAAGTGGGAGTCGGAAACCCGGAAGTGGGAGGCGGAAACCGGAAGTGAGGGGGAGAGGAGCGGGGGAGGCGGGAAAAGGCGCCCGAGGGGGTGAAAGGGTGTAAAAAAGTGTTTGGGGAGGGCGGGGAGGGGATTTGTTGGAACCCGGAAGTGGGAGGCGGAAACCCGGAAGTGGGAGGCGGAAACCGGAAGTGAGGGGGAGAGGAGCGGGGGAGGCGGGAAAAGGCGCCCGAGGGGGTGAAAGGGTGTAAAAAAGTGTTTGGGGAGGGCGGGGAGGGGATTTGTTGGAACCCGGAAGTGGGAGTCGGAAACCCGGAAGTGGGAGGCGGAAACCGGAAGTGAGGGGGAGAGGAGCGGGGGAGGCGGGAAAAGGCGTCCGAGGGTGAGAAACGGTGTAAAAAAGTGTTTGGGGAGGGCGGGGAGGGGATTTGTTGGAACCCGGAAGTGGGAGTCGGAAACCCGGAAGTGGGAGGCCGAAACCGGAAGTGAGGGGGAGAGGAGCGGGGGAGGCGGGAAAAGGCGCCCGAGGGGGTGAAACGGTGTAAAAAAGTGTTTGGGGAGGGCGGGGAGGGGATTTGTTGGAACCCGGAAGTGGGAGTCGGAAACCCGGAAGTGGGAGGCGGAAACCGGAAGTGAGGGGGAGAGGAGCGGGGGAGGCGGGAAAAGGCGTCCGAGGGGGTGAAAGGGTGTAAAAAAGTGTTTGGGGAGGGCGGGGTAGGGGATTTGTTGGAACCCGGAAGTGGGAGTCGGAAACCCGGAAGTGGGAGGCGGAAACCGGAAGTGAGGGGGAGAGGAGCGGGGGAGGCGGGAAAAGGCGCCCGAGGGGGTGAAAGGGTGTCAAAAAGTGTTTGGGGAGGGCGGGGAGGGGATTTGTTGGAACCCGGAAGTGGGAGTCGGAAACCCGGAAGTGGGAGTCGGAAACCGGAAGTGAGGGGGAGAGGAGCGGGGGAGGCGGGAAAAGGCGCCCGAGGGGGTGAAAGGGTGTAAAAAAGTGTTTGGGGAGGGCGGGGAGGGGATTTGTTGGAACCCGGAAGTGGGAGGCGGAAACCCGGAAGTGGGAGGCGGAAACCGGAAGTGAGGGGGAGAGGAGCGGGGGAGGCGGGAAAAGGCGTGCGAGGGGGTGAAACGGTGTCAAAAAGTGTTTGGGGAGGGCGGGGAGGGGATTTGTTGGAACCCGGAAGTGGGAGGCGGAAACCCGGAAGTGGGAGGCGGAAACCGGAAGTGAGGGGGAGAGGAGCGGGGGAGGCGGGAAAAGGCGTGCGAGGGGGTGAAAGGGTGTAAAAAAGTGCTTGGGGAGGGCGGGGAGGGGATTTGTTGGAACCCGGAAGTGGGAGGCGGAAACCCGGAAGTGGGAGGCGGAAACCGGAAGTGAGGGGGAGAGGAGCGGGGGAGGCGGGAAAAGGCGTCCGAGGGGGAGAAACGGTGTAAAAAAGTGTTTGGGGAGGGCGGGGAGGGGATTTGTTGGAACCCGGAAGTGGGAGGCGGAAACCCGGAAGTGGGAGGCGGAAACCGGAAGTGAGGGGGAGAGGAGCGGGGGAGGCGGGAAAAGGCGTGTGAGGGTGAGAAACGGTGTAAAAAAGTGTTTGGGGAGGGCGGGGAGGGGATTTGTTGGAACCCGGAAGTGGGAGGCGGAAACCCGGAAGTGGGAGGCGGAAACCGGAAGTGAGGGGGAGAGGAGCGGGGGAGGCGGGAAAAGGCGTCCGAGGGGGTGAAAGGGTGTAAAAAAGTGTTTGGGGAGGGCGGGGAGGGGATTTGTTGGAACCCAGAAGTGGGAGTCGGAAACCCGGAAGTGGGAGGCGGAAACCGGAAGTGAGGGGGAGAGGAGCGGGGGAGGCGGGAAAAGGCGTGCGAGGGGGAGAAACGGTGTAAAAAAGTGTTTGGGGAGGGCGGGGAGGGGATTTGTTGGAACCCGGAAGTGGGAGGCGGAAACCCGGAAGTGGGAGGCGGAAACCGGAAGTGAGGGGGAGAGGAGCGGGGGAGGCGTGAAAAGGCGCCCGAGGGGGTGAAAGGGTGTAAAAAAGTGTTTGGGGAGGGCGGGGAGGGGATTTGTTGGAACCCGGAAGTGGGAGTCGGAAACCCGGAAGTGGGAGGCGGAAACCGGAAGTGAGGGGGAGAGGAGCGGGGGAGGCGGGAAAAGGCGCGCGAGGGGGTGAAAGGGTGTAAAAAAGTGTTTGGGGAGGGCGGGGAGGGGATTTGTTGGAACCCGGAAGTGGGAGGCGGAAACCCGGAAGTGGGAGGCGGAAACCGGAAGTGAGGGGGAGAGGAGCGGGGGAGGCGGGAAAAGGCGCCCGAGGGGGTGAAACGGTGTAAAAAAGTGTTTGGGGAGGGCGGGGAGGGGATTTGTTGGAACCCGGAAGTGGGAGTCGGAAACCCGGAAGTGGGAGGCGGAAACCGGAAGTGAGGGGGAGAGGAGCGGGGGAGGCGGGAAAAGGCGTGCGAGGGGGAGAAACGGTGTAAAAAAGTGTTTGGGGAGGGCGGGGAGGGGATTTGTTGGAACCCGGAAGTGGGAGGCGGAAACCCGGAAGTGGGAGGCGGAAACCGGAAGTGAGGGGGAGAGGAGCGGGGGAGGCGGGAAAAGGCGCCCGAGGGGGTGAAAGGGTGTAAAAAAGTGTTTGGGGAGGGCGGGGAGGGGATTTGTTGGAACCCGGAAGTGGGAGGCGGAAACCCGGAAGTGGGAGGCGGAAACCGGAAGTGAGGGGGAGAGGAGCGGGGGAGGCGGGAAAAGGCGCCCGAGGGGGTGAAAGGGTGTAAAAAAGTGTTTGGGGAGGGCGGGGAGGGGATTTGTTGGAACCCGGAAGTGGGAGTCGGAAACCCGGAAGTGGGAGGCGGAAACCGGAAGTGAGGGGGAGAGGAGCGGGGGAGGCGGGAAAAGGCGTCCGAGGGTGTGAAACGGTGTCAAAAAGTGTTTGGGGAGGGCGGGGAGGGGATTTGTTGGAACCCGGAAGTGGGAGGCGGAAACCCGGAAGTGGGAGGCGGAAACCGGAAGTGAGGGGGAGAGGAGCGGGGGAGGCGGGAAAAGGCGCGCGAGGGGGTGAAAGGGTGTAAAAAAGTGTTTGGGGAGGGCGGGGAGGGGATTTGTTGGAACCCGGAAGTGGGAGTCGTAAACCCGGAAGTGGGAGGCGGAAACCGGAAGTGAGGGGGAGAGGAGCGGGGGAGGCGGGAAAAGGCGTGCGAGGGGGTGAAAGGGTGTAAAAAAGTGTTTGGGGAGGGCGGGGAGGGGATTTGTTGGAACCCGGAAGTGGGAGGCGGAAACCCGGAAGTGGGAGGCGGAAACCGGAAGTGAGGGGGAGAGGAGCGGGGGAGGCGGGAAAAGGCGCCCGAGGGGGTGAAAGGGTGTAAAAAAGTGTTTGGGGAGGGCGGGGAGGGGATTTGTTGGAACCCGGAAGTGGGAGTCGGAAACCCGGAAGTGGGAGGCGGAAACCGGAAGTGAGGGGGAGAGGAGCGGGGGAGGCGGGAAAAGGCGTGTGAGGGTGAGAAACGGTGTAAAAAAGTGTTTGGGGAGGGCGGGGAGGGGATTTGTTGGAACCCGGAAGTGGGAGTCGGAAACCCGGAAGTGGGAGGCGGAAACCGGAAGTGAGGGGGAGAGGAGCGGGGGAGGCGGGAAAAGGCGTGTGAGGGTGAGAAACGGTGTAAAAAAGTGTTTGGGGAGGGCGGGGAGGGGATTTGTTGGAACCCGGAAGTGGGAGGCGGAAACCCGGAAGTGGGAGGCGGAAACCGGAAGTGAGGGGGAGAGGAGCGGGGGAGGCGGGAAAAGGCGCCCGAGGGGGTGAAACGGTGTCAAAAAGTGTTTGGGGAGGGCGGGGGAGGGGATTTGTTGGAACCCGGAAGTGGAAGGCGGAAAACCGGAAGTGGGAGGCCGAAACCGGAAGTGAGGGGGAGAGGAGCGGGGGAGGCGGGAAAAGGCGCCCGAGGGGGTGAAACGGTGTCAAAAAGTGTTTGGGGAGGGCGGGGGAGGGGATTGGGTGGAACCCGGAAGTGGGAGTCGGAAACCCGGAAGTGGGAGGCCGAAACCGGAAGTGAGGGGGAGAGGAGCGGGGGAGGCGGGAAAAGGCGCCCGAGGGGGTGAAACGGTGTCAAAAAGTGTTTGGGGAGGGCGGGGGAGGGGATTTGTTGGAACCCGGAAGTGGAAGGCGGAAAACCGGAAGTGGGAGGCCGAAACCGGAAGTGAGGGGGAGAGGAGCGGGGGAGGCGGGAAAAGGCGCCCGAGGGGGTGAAACGGTGTCAAAAAGTGTTTGGGGAGGGCGGGGGAGGGGATTTGTTGGAACCCGGAAGTGGGAGGCGGAAACCCGGAAGTGGGAGGCCGAAACCGGAAGTGAGGGGGAGAGGAGCGGGGGAGGCGGGAAAAGGCGTCCGAGGGGGTGAAAGGGTGTCAAAAAGTGTTTGGGGAGGGCGGGGGAGGGGATTGGGTGGAACCCGGAAGTGGGAGGCGGAAACCCGGAAGTGGGAGGCGGAAACCGGAAGTGAGGGGGAGAGGAGCGGGGGAGGCGGGAAAAGGCGTCCGAGGGGGTGAAACGGTGTCAAAAAGTGTTTGGGGAGGGCGGGGGAGGGGATTGGGTGGAACCCGGAAGTGGGAGGCGGAAACCCGGAAGTGGGAGGCGGAAACCGGAAGTGAGGGGGAGAGGAGCGGGGGAGGCGGGAAAAGGCGTCCGAGGGGGTGAAAGGGTGTCAAAAAGTGTTTGGGGAGGGCGGGGGAGGGGATTGGGTGGAACCCGGAAGTGGGAGGCGGAAACCCGGAAGTGGGAGGCCGAAACCGGAAGTGAGGGGGAGAGGAGCGGGGGAGGCGGGAAAAGGCGCCCGAGGGGGTGAAACGGTGTCAAAAAGTGTTTGGGGAGGGCGGGGGAGGGGATTGGGTGGAACCCGGAAGTGGGAGGCGGAAACCCGGAAGTGGGAGGCCGAAACCGGAAGTGAGGGGGAGAGGAGCGGGGGAGGCGGGAAAAGGCGTCCGAGGGGGTGAAACGGTGTCAAAAAGTGTTTGGGGAGGGCGGGGGAGGGGATTGGGTGGAACCCGGAAGTGGGAGGCGGAAACCCGGAAGTGGGAGGCCGAAACCGGAAGTGAGGGGGAGAGGAGCGGGGGAGGCGGGAAAAGGCGTCCGAGGGGGTGAAACGGTGTCAAAAAGTGTTTGGGGAGGGCGGGGAGGGGATTGGGTGGAACCCGGAAGTGGGAGGCGGAAACCCGGAAGTGGGAGGCCGAAACCGGAAGTGAGGGGGAGAGGAGCGGGGGAGGCGGGAAAAGGCGTCCGAGGGGGTGAAACGGTGTCAAAAAGTGTTTGGGGAGGGCGGGGGAGGGGATTTGTTGGAACCCGGAAGTGGGAGGCGGAAACCCGGAAGTGGGAGGCCGAAACCGGAAGTGAGGGGGAGAGGAGCGGGGGAGGCGGGAAAAGGCGCCCGAGGGGGTGAAACGGTGTCAAAAAGTGTTTGGGGAGGGCGGGGGAGGGGATTTGTTGGAACCCGGAAGTGGGAGATAAAAGTGTTTCGGCGGAGGGCGGGGGGAGGGGATTGTGTTGGAACCACCGGAGAAAGTGGGAGGCAGAGAGATCACCACGCGCGCTATATTAAAAAGTGTTTGGGGAGGGCGGGGGAGGGGATTTGTTGGAACCCGGAAGTGGGAGGCGGAAACCCGGAAGTGGGAGGCCGAAACCGGAAGTGAGGGGGAGAGGAGCGGGGGAGGCGGGAAAAGGCGTCCGAGGGGGTGAAACGGTGTCAAAAAGTGTTTGGGGAGGGCGGGGGAGGGGATTTGTTGGAACCCGGAAGTGGGAGGCGGAAACCCGGAAGTGGGAGGCCGAAACCGGAAGTGAGGGGGAGAGGAGCGGGGGAGGCGGGAAAAGGCGTCCGAGGGGGTGAAACGGTGTCAAAAAGTGTTTGGGGAGGGCGGGGGAGGGGATTGGGTGGAACCCGGAAGTGGGAGGCGGAAACCCGGAAGTGGGAGGCCGAAACCGGAAGTGAGGGGGAGAGGAGCGGGGGAGGCGGGAAAAGGCGTCCGAGGGGGTGAAACGGTGTAAAAAAGTGTTTGGGGAGGGCGGGGGAGGGGATTTGTTGGAACCCGGAAGTGGGAGGCGGAAACCCGGAAGTGGGAGGCGGAAACCGGAAGTGAGGGGGAGAGGAGCGGGGGAGGCGGGAAAAGGCGTGCGAGGGGGTGAAACGGTGTAAAAAAGTGTTTGGGGAGGGCGGGGGAGGGGATTTGTTGGAACCCGGAAGTGGGAGTCGGAAAACCGGAAGTGGGAGGCCGAAACCGGAAGTGAGGGGGAGAGGAGCGGGGGAGGCGGGAAAAGGCGTCCGAGGGGGTGAAACGGTGTCAAAAAGTGTTTGGGGAGGGCGGGGGAGGGGATTGGGTGGAACCCGGAAGTGGGAGGCGGAAACCCGGAAGTGGGAGGCCGAAACCGGAAGTGAGGGGGAGAGGAGCGGGGGAGGCGGGAAAAGGCGTCCGAGGGGGTGAAACGGTGTCAAAAAGTGTTTGGGGAGGGCGGGGGAGGGGATTTGTTGGAACCCGGAAGTGGGAGGCGGAAACCCGGAAGTGGGAGGCCGAAACCGGAAGTGAGGGGGAGAGGAGCGGGGGAGGCGGGAAAAGGCGCCCGAGGGGGTGAAAGGGTGTCAAAAAGTGTTTGGGGAGGGCGGGGGAGGGGATTGGGTGGAACCCGGAAGTGGGAGGCGGAAACCCGGAAGTGGGAGGCCGAAACCGGAAGTGAGGGGGAGAGGAGCGGGGGAGGCGGGAAAAGGCGTCCGAGAGGGTGAAACGGTGTAAAAAAGTGTTTGGGGAGGGCGGGGGAGGGGATTGGGTGGAACCCGGAAGTGGGAGGCGGAAACCCGGAAGTGGGAGGCCGAAACCGGAAGTGAGGGGGAGAGGAGCGGGGGAGGCGGGAAAAGGCGTCCGAGGGGGTGAAACGGTGTAAAAAAGTGTTTGGGGAGGGCGGGGGAGGGGATTGGGTGGAACCCGGAAGTGGGAGGCGGAAAACCGGAAGTGGGAGGCCGAAACCGGAAGTGAGGGGGAGAGGAGCGGGGGAGGCGGGAAAAGGCGTCCGAGGGGGTGAAACGGTGTAAAAAAGTGTTTGGGGAGGGCGGGGGAGGGGATTGGGTGGAACCCGGAAGTGGGAGGCGGAAACCCGGAAGTGGGAGGCGGAAACCGGAAGTGAGGGGGAGAGGAGCGGGGGAGGCGGGAAAAGGCGTCCGAGGGGGTGAAACGGTGTAAAAAAGTGTTTGGGGAGGGCGGGGGAGGGGATTTGTTGGAACCCGGAAGTGGGAGGCGGAAACCCGGAAGTGGGAGGCGGAAACCGGAAGTGAGGGGGAGAGGAGCGGGGGAGGCGGGAAAAGGCGCCCGAGGGGGTGAAACGGTGTCAAAAAGTGTTTGGGGAGGGCGGGGGAGGAGATTGGGTGGAACCCGGAAGTGGGAGGCGGAAACCCGGAAGTGGGAGGCCGAAACCGGAAGTGAGGGGGAGAGGAGCGGGGGAGGCGGGAAAAGGCGCCCGAGGGGGTGAAACGGTGTCAAAAAGTGTTTGGGGAGGGCGGGGGAGGGGATTGGGTGGAACCCGGAAGTGGGAGGCGGAAACCCGGAAGTGGGAGGCCGAAACCGGAAGTGAGGGGGAGAGGAGCGGGGGAGGCGAGAAAAGGCGTCCGAGGGGGTGAAACGGTGTCAAAAAGTGTTTGGGGAGGGCGGGGGAGGGGATTTGTTGGAACCCGGAAGTGGGAGGCGGAAACCCGGAAGTGGGAGGCGGAAACCGGAAGTGAGGGGGAGAGGAGCGGGGGAGGCGGGAAAAGGCGTCCGAGGGGGTGAAAGGGTGTCAAAAAGTGTTTGGGGAGGGCGGGGGAGGGGATTGGGTGGAACCCGGAAGTGGGAGGCGGAAACCCGGAAGTGGGAGGCGGAAACCGGAAGTGAGGGGGAGAGGAGCGGGGGAGGCGGGAAAAGGCGTCCGAGGGGGTGAAACGGTGTCAAAAAGTGTTTGGGGAGGGCGGGGGAGGGGATTGGGTGGAACCCGGAAGTGGGAGGCGGAAACCCGGAAGTGGGAGGCCGAAACCGGAAGTGAGGGGGAGAGGAGCGGGGGAGGCGGGAAAAGGCGCCCGAGGGGGTGAAACGGTGTCAAAAAGTGTTTGGGGAGGGCGGGGGAGGGGATTTGTTGGAACCCGGAAGTGGGAGGCGGAAACCCGGAAGTGGGAGGCCGAAACCGGAAGTGAGGGGGAGAGGAGCGGGGGAGGCGGAAAAAGGCGTCCGAGGGGGTGAAACGGTGTCAAAAAGTGTTTGGGGAGGGCGGGGGAGGGGATTGGGTGGAACCCGGAAGTGGGAGGCGGAAACGCGGAAGTGGGAGGCCGAAACCGGAAGTGAGGGGGAGAGGAGCGGGGGAGGCGGGAAAAGGCGCCCGAGGGGGTGAAACGGTGTAAAAAAGTGTTTGGGGAGGGCGGGGGAGGGGATTTGTTGGAACCCGGAAGTGGGAGGCGGAAACCCGGAAGTGGGAGGCGGAAACCGGAAGTGAGGGGGAGAGGAGCGGGGGAGGCGGGAAAAGGCGCCCGAGGGGGTGAAACGGTGTAAAAAAGTGTTTGGGGAGGGCGGGGAGGGGATTTGTTGGAACCCGGAAGTGGGAGGCGGAAACCCGGAAGTGGGAGGCGGAAACCGGAAGTGAGGGGGAGAGGAGCGGGGGAGGCGGGAAAAGGCGTCCGAGGGGGTGAAAGGGTGTAAAAAAGTGTTTGGGGAGGGCGGGGTAGGGGATTTGTTGGAACCCGGAAGTGGGAGGCGGAAACCCGGAAGTGGGAGGCGGAAACCGGAAGTGAGGGGGAGAGGAGCGGGGGAGGCGGGAAAAGGCGTGCGAGGGGGTGAAACGGTGTCAAAAAGTGTTTGGGGAGGGCGGGGAGGGGATTTGTTGGAACCCGGAAGTGGGAGTCGGAAACCCGGAAGTGGGAGGCGGAAACCGGAAGTGAGGGGGAGAGGAGCGGGGGAGGCGGGAAAAGGCGCCCGAGGGGGTGAAAGGGTGTAAAAAAGTGTTTGGGGAGGGCGGGGAGGGGATTTGTTGGAACCCGGAAGTGGGAGGCGGAAACCCGGAAGTGGGAGGCGGAAACCGGAAGTGAGGGGGAGAGGAGCGGGGGAGGCGGGAAAAGGCGTGCGAGGGGGTGAAACGGTGTCAAAAAGTGTTTGGGGAGGGCGGGGAGGGGATTTGTTGGAACCCGGAAGTGGGAGGCGGAAACCCGGAAGTGGGAGGCGGAAACCGGAAGTGAGGGGGAGAGGAGCGGGGGAGGCGGGAAAAGGCGCCCGAGGGGGTGAAACGGTGTAAAAAAGTGTTTGGGGAGGGCGGGGAGGGGATTTGTTGGAACCCGGAAGTGGGAGGCGGAAACCCGGAAGTGGGAGGCGGAAACCGGAAGTGAGGGGGAGAGGAGCGGGGGAGGCGGGAAAAGGCGTCCGAGGGGGAGAAACGGTGTAAAAAAGTGTTTGGGGAGGGCGGGGAGGGGATTTGTTGGAACCCGGAAGTGGGAGGCGGAAACCCGGAAGTGGGAGGCGGAAACCGGAAGTGAGGGGGAGAGGAGCGGGGGAGGCGGGAAAAGGCGTGTGAGGGTGAGAAACGGTGTAAAAAAGTGTTTGGGGAGGGCGGGGAGGGGATTTGTTGGAACCCGGAAGTGGGAGGCGGAAACCCGGAAGTGGGAGGCGGAAACCGGAAGTGAGGGGGAGAGGAGCGGGGGAGGCGGGAAAAGGCGTCCGAGGGGGTGAAAGGGTGTAAAAAAGTGTTTGGGGAGGGCGGGGAGGGGATTTGTTGGAACCCAGAAGTGGGAGTCGGAAACCCGGAAGTGGGAGGCGGAAACCGGAAGTGAGGGGGAGAGGAGCGGGGGAGGCGGGAAAAGGCGTCCGAGGGGGTGAAAGGGTGTAAAAAAGTGTTTGGGGAGGGCGGGGTAGGGGATTTGTTGGAACCCGGAAGTGGGAGGCGGAAACCCGGAAGTGGGAGGCGGAAACCGGAAGTGAGGGGGAGAGGAGCGGGGGAGGCGGGAAAAGGCGCCCGAGGGGGTGAAAGGGTGTCAAAAAGTGTTTGGGGAGGGCGGGGAGGGGATTTGTTGGAACCCGGAAGTGGGAGTCGGAAACCCGGAAGTGGGAGGCGGAAACCGGAAGTGAGGGGGAGAGGAGCGGGGGAGGCGGGAAAAGGCGCCCGAGGGGGTGAAAGGGTGTAAAAAAGTGTTTGGGGAGGGCGGGGAGGGGATTTGTTGGAACCCGGAAGTGGGAGTCGGAAACCCGGAAGTGGGAGGCGGAAACCGGAAGTGAGGGGGAGAGGAGCGGGGGAGGCGGGAAAAGGCGTGCGAGGGGGTGAAACGGTGTCAAAAAGTGTTTGGGGAGGGCGGGGAGGGGATTTGTTGGAACCCGGAAGTGGGAGGCGGAAACCCGGAAGTGGGAGGCGGAAACCGGAAGTGAGGGGGAGAGGAGCGGGGGAGGCGGGAAAAGGCGCGCGAGGGGGTGAAAGGGTGTAAAAAAGTGTTTGGGGAGGGCGGGGAGGGGATTTGTTGGAACCCGGAAGTGGGAGTCGGAAACCCGGAAGTGGGAGGCGGAAACCGGAAGTGAGGGGGAGAGGAGCGGGGGAGGCGGGAAAAGGCGTGCGAGGGGGTGAAAGGGTGTAAAAAAGTGTTTGGGGAGGGCGGGGAGGGGATTTGTTGGAACCCGGAAGTGGGAGGCGGAAACCCGGAAGTGGGAGGCGGAAACCGGAAGTGAGGGGGAGAGGAGCGGGGGAGGCGGGAAAAGGCGCCCGAGGGGGTGAAAGGGTGTAAAAAAGTGTTTGGGGAGGGCGGGGAGGGGATTTGTTGGAACCCGGAAGTGGGAGTCGGAAACCCGGAAGTGGGAGGCGGAAACCGGAAGTGAGGGGGAGAGGAGCGGGGGAGGCGGGAAAAGGCGTGTGAGGGTGAGAAACGGTGTAAAAAAGTGTTTGGGGAGGGCGGGGAGGGGATTTGTTGGAACCCGGAAGTGGGAGTCGGAAACCCGGAAGTGGGAGGCGGAAACCGGAAGTGAGGGGGAGAGGAGCGGGGGAGGCGGGAAAAGGCGTGTGAGGGTGAGAAACGGTGTAAAAAAGTGTTTGGGGAGGGCGGGGAGGGGATTTGTTGGAACCCGGAAGTGGGAGGCGGAAACCCGGAAGTGGGAGGCGGAAACCGGAAGTGAGGGGGAGAGGAGCGGGGGAGGCGGGAAAAGGCGCCCGAGGGGGTGAAACGGTGTCAAAAAGTGTTTGGGGAGGGCGGGGGAGGGGATTTGTTGGAACCCGGAAGTGGGAGGCGGAAACCCGGAAGTGGGAGGCCGAAACCGGAAGTGAGGGGGAGAGGAGCGGGGGAGGCGGAAAAAGGCGTCCGAGGGGGTGAAACGGTGTCAAAAAGTGTTTGGGGAGGGCGGGGGAGGGGATTGGGTGGAACCCGGAAGTGGGAGGCGGAAACCCGGAAGTGGGAGGCCGAAACCGGAAGTGAGGGGGAGAGGAGCGGGGGAGGCGGGAAAAGGCGCCCGAGGGGGTGAAACGGTGTCAAAAAGTGTTTGGGGAGGGGCGGGGGAGGGGATTTGTTGGAACCCGGAAGTGGAAGGCGGAAAACCGGAAGTGGGAGGCCGAAACCGGAAGTGAGGGGGAGAGGAGCGGGGGAGGCGGGAAAAGGCGCCCGAGGGGGTGAAACGGTGTCAAAAAGTGTTTGGGGAGGGCGGGGGAGGGGATTGGTTGGAACCCGGAAGTGGGAGGCGGAAACCCGGAAGTGGGAGGCCGAAACCGGAAGTGAGGGGAGAGGAGCGGGGAGGCGGGAAAAGGCGTCCGAGGGGTGAAACGGTGTCAAAAAGTGTTTGGGGAGGGCGGGGGAGGGGATTGGGTGGAACCCGGAAGTGGGAGGCGGAAACCCGGAAGTGGGAGGCCGAAACCGGAAGTGAGGGGGAGAGGAGCGGGGGAGGCGGGAAAAGGCGTCCGAGGGGGTGAAACGGTGTCAAAAAGTGTTTGGGGAGGGCGGGGGGAGGGGATTGGGTGGAACCCGGAAGTGGGAGGCGGAAACCCGGAAGTGGGAGGCGGAAACCGGAAGTGAGGGGGAGAGGAGCGGGGGAGGCGGGAAAAGGCGCCCGAGGGGGTGAAACGGTGTCAAAAAGTGTTTGGGGAGGGCGGGGGAGGGGATTGGGTGGAACCCGGAAGTGGGAGGCGGAAACCCGGAAGTGGGAGGCCGAAACCGGAAGTGAGGGGGAGAGGAGCGGGGGAGGCGGGAAAAGGCGCCCGAGGGGTGAAACGGTGTCAAAAAGTGTTTGGGGAGGGCGGGGGAGGGGATTGGGTGGAACCCGGAAGTGGGAGGCGGAAACCCGGAAGTGGGAGGCGGAAACCGGAAGTGAGGGGGAGAGGAGCGGGGGAGGCGGGAAAAGGCGTCCGAGGGGGTGAAACGGTGTCAAAAAGTGTTTGGGGAGGGCGGGGGAGGGGATTGGGTGGAACCCGGAAGTGGGAGGCGGAAACCCGGAAGTGGGAGGCCGAAACCGGAAGTGAGGGGGAGAGGAGCGGGGGAGGCGGGAAAAGGCGTCCGAGGGGGTGAAACGGTGTCAAAAAGTGTTTGGGGAGGGCGGGGGAGGGGATTGGGTGGAACCCGGAAGTGGGAGGCGGAAACCCGGAAGTGGGAGGCCGAAACCGGAAGTGAGGGGGAGAGGAGCGGGGGAGGCGGGAAAAGGCGTCCGAGGGGGTGAAACGGTGTCAAAAAGTGTTTGGGGAGGGCGGGGGAGGGGATTTGTTGGAACCCGGAAGTGGGAGGCGGAAACCCGGAAGTGGGAGGCCGAAACCGGAAGTGAGGGGGAGAGGAGCGGGGGAGGCGGGAAAAGGCGCCCGAGGGGGTGAAACGGTGTCAAAAAGTGTTTGGGGAGGGCGGGGGAGGGGATTGGGTGGAACCCGGAAGTGGGAGGCGGAAACCCGGAAGTGGGAGGCGGAAACCGGAAGTGAGGGGGAGAGGAGCGGGGGAGGCGGGAAAAGGCGCCCGAGGGGGTGAAACGGTGTCAAAAAGTGTTTGGGGAGGGCGGGGGAGGGGATTTGTTGGAACCCGGAAGTGGAAGGCGGAAACCCGGAAGTGGGAGGCGGAAACCGGAAGTGAGGGGGAGAGGAGCGGGGGAGGCGGGAAAAGGCGCCCGAGGGGGTGAAACGGTGTCAAAAAGTGTTTGGGGAGGGCGGGGGAGGGGATTTGTTGGAACCCGGAAGTGGGAGGCGGAAACCCGGAAGTGGGAGGCCGAAACCGGAAGTGAGGGGGAGAGGAGCGGGGGAGGCGGGAAAAGGCGTCCGAGGGGGTGAAACGGTGTCAAAAAGTGTTTGGGGAGGGCGGGGGAGGGGATTGGGTGGAACCCGGAAGTGGGAGGCGGAAACCCGGAAG